>NC_084594.1:37276791-37454291 GCF_033807715.1 Cololabis saira
AAACACCTTTAAAAGTTGTTGGCACAGCTCTTAGTTCTTGAAGTAACTAGTTCTTCCTGTGATAGAGCCCACTAGAATCGTGGTGGCCCCAGAACCCCAGCAGACCTTAACGGGAACCACGGCCCGGCTGTCGTGCCTGGCGGAGTACGACGAGTCCTTCACAAGTGACTTTGAGCTCCTGTGGGAAAAAGATGATGTCCAGATAGCCCTCAATGATA
The DNA here is from genome assembly GCF_033807715.1 of Cololabis saira. Taxonomy (NCBI): domain Eukaryota; kingdom Metazoa; phylum Chordata; class Actinopteri; order Beloniformes; family Belonidae; genus Cololabis; species Cololabis saira. Next base: position 37,277,010 of record NC_084594.1, read on the forward strand.
CCGACAATTCCAGGTAGGACACTGTTCTTTGCTCAAAACCTTGTTCACATATCAGTTTGGTACGGTGGCCGACAAGGGCCAAACGCACTGCAACGGCTTAATGCGTCTCAGTTAAGGAAAACGGCTTCAAGTACAGAAACGATTCAAATTCACAAACTCAAAACGAGGTACAAAAAGAGGAACGTGGTGCAAATGAAAAAACGTGCTGCAAAAATCAAAGACAAATGCAGCATCATCAAACGCTCTGCAAATAGAGAAACGATGCAAAGCACAAAACGATATAAAACAAGAAACCATCTTCAAAAGAAAAACGCTTCATAACCGGTTACCAAACCTGCAGGGGGCGCTCTCAGCGTAACAGCCCAATGGACACACGGGATGTAGAGAGAGACCGAACAGCTGACTGAACCACAGTGTTTACATCCATGGTTTAAACATACAGCGGGAACGGTAATGTGATATAATGTGGTTTACGCATTAGGCCGTTGCAGTGCGTTTGCCCCTTGTCGGCCACCGTAGTTTGTTAGCTCAGAATTGTGCAACCCCGCTTCTCTCAACAGATACTTTATCGAAGACGGTGCTCTTCACATCATCAATGTGAGCCACAGAGACCAAGGCATGTACACGTGCGTGGCGAAGACTCCAGTGGACCGAGACGTGGCCAAAGCCCTGCTCATGGTGTTAGGTGAGCTAATATTTGAGCACCATTTCTCGTGCTGGCCAAAGGATCAGAGACTCCTGGGACTGGATTTATGTGTGACACTTTCAGGAATAGATCAGGATGTCAGAAAACCCTGTCCGTGGCTTTATTTGTGCAGCCGTGTGTGCGAGGCGGCAGCAGCCCATACAGCCATCCGGCTCGCTCCACATCCTCCGGGTCTCGCAGTGATTTGATTCAACATTTGGTGCTTTGGCCTTTCCGTGCTGCACAGATTGGTGTGTGTGTGTGAGTCCTCCAGAGACGTACTGTGTTGGTGTCTTTCAGATGTCCCCGATGCTCCTCAGAACGTGGTTGTTTCCGAGCACAAAAGCAGAAGTGTGAAACTGAAGTGGATCCCTGGGGATGACCACAATAGCTCAACGACAGGTAAGCAGGAGCGTTGGCAAGGGTTAACGGAGACGGTACGCTATATGATTCATTTCTCGGAGCAGGATTTGAGGATTGTGGTTGTGCAGAATGAGCCGTGGCAGTGAGAGACATCTCCGATTGTCTTCCCTCAACAGAGTTCATAATTGAGTTTGAAGAAAGCAAGCTGGAGCCGGGCAGCTGGAAGGAGCTGCTCCGAGTACCCGGGAACCACAACTCAGCCCTGCTCAAACTCCACGGACACGTCGATTATCGCTTCCGTGTGTACGGCGTGAACGCTGTGGGGGCGGGGCCTCCCAGCGAATCCACAGACAGATACAAAACCCCCCCAGCAGGTCCGAAGCGCTTCTCAATATTTATTCTCCTTTCTGTGATAAGCGTCTGCAGGCCGCCGCAGCGGCCAGAGCTGCCGGCGCTGTTGCTCTGTGAACTTTTAAATACTTAGACCTGTAATTGAATCCTCCCTTTTTTTTTGAAAAGCTGCTCTTTTGTGCGCCTCCTTCTCTGGAGAATTCCTCCGCTAACAGTCCTGACAAAATCTATATTTCCTCTTTGTGCAGCCCCAGACAACAACCCTGAAAATATCAAAATCGAAGGTCATTTGCCACATGAGATGAATATCAACTGGGAGGTAAGAACTGGCGTTGGGGCTTTTTTTTATCCTTTTGAAACCCACTCAGCTGTGTGTCCCAGCTCTGCACAGAGACCTATTCATGTCCGCTGCAGTTTTTGGCAGATGTAGAATTCATTTCAAATAACAGGAATAAAGGAATATCAATGTTTCATTTGAAATTACCAAAAATATAAAAATGGCCCACTGGAATGATTTTCTCTGTTTCTATTCAACGTGGCTCTTTTTTCTTAATTAGAAAGAGGAAGGAAGGCTCTGACAAGAGCATCTTTCTTTTATAAGTCACAGGAATGCTTTTGCTTTCATTGTAGAAGTATTAATCTCCACCTGTGATATGTTCTTTGTCATGGCAACGCAGCCCTTGAGTCCTGGACTTGTCAGCTGTTCCCCTGTTAATGATTCGCCTCCGTGTTTAATGGTTTCTAAGTCTTTTTCTCACCGACTGACTCCTGTGTGGAGACTAATCTTTTCATCTACAACATCTCAGCAGGCTGTGTATTAAATAAAAGCCGTGCTGCTTTTTTCTGCTTTTGCTGCAGTCAATAGTTGTACTGTTTTATTAGATACGAGGATGTAGCATGGCCGCTGTTCCGTGCACAGCTCCCTGGATTTGCTTGTCATTTTAATCCAGCAGAGGCCATGGCAAGAAGCATCTTATGCAACTGTGAAAGCCTCTGTGAAACTTCCCATGCCATTATTTTCCTCTGTCTTTACTTTGGCTGTCCTCTCCCTCTGTTATTCAGCCCCTGTCACCCATTGAGCACAACGGCCCCGGTTTGGAGTATAAGGTGAGTTACCGACAGCAGGACGTGGAGGACGACTGGAAGGAGCACACCGTGAAGAGACACTCGTTTGTAGTCAGGAACACTCCCACGTTTGTGCCTTATGAAGTCAAGATCCAAGCCAGGAACCACCAGGGCTGGGGCCCTGAGCCCAAGATCGTGACCGGCTACTCGGGAGAGGACTGTGAGTAGTCCGCCTTGTTGCCAACACTTCATTTCAGGCTAAACAAGTGCATATTTTCATAGTTGAACGTTAATGGGAAGAGGGACATTTGTTCTAATGTTGATCTAATTGGGTTTGGTGATGATTTAATGTGACATTGGTGCATAGATGAGTTATCTATGCTATCATCAGTTATCATCTCCAATTTTACGTGATGTGTGAGAGTGCTGAGTGACTTTAACCAGTGCCGGAGGATGTCCCTGTGACATCATGACCTCGTGGTAGCGGCGCTGTTGCATTTATGGCGCTTATCCACTAGTACCTACTCAGCGCCCTGATTCGGGACGCCTCGTCACGCCTCGTACCGCCTCTACCCGCTTTGTCCTCGTTTGTTTTTCCACACCCAGGTGAGAAGTGGGCGGGTTGGGGTGAAGCTGCTGTGACGTACTCCATTGCGCAACCCCTTTGTTTGTGTCGGCGCTGATCAGAAATCAGTTGGAGCCGCGAGCGGCTGAGAGTAAAACAGAGCGTCTGGTGGATCTGATCGTTCCTTATCACCGTCTACATCCCTTTTTAATTCTCTCGTCAGCCACCAGGTTTATGAACATCTGCACCTCAGAGTTGGATCACCAAACAGATGTTTGCGCTGTATAATAAAATCGCAGCGAGTCGTTCTCGCGCTGACTCCCACTTCCTGATTCAAACGTCTGACGGCCCCGCCCCCTGACCAATCGATGGCGTGGAGGGTGGTGACGTCAGATACAGGGCCGACTCAGCACGCTCAGAACCTCGGCAGAATAGGTACAGAAAAAGTATCTACTCAGCACGCCTTTACCCGTCTCGGCCCGTAGTGGAGAAGCGCAAGACGGGGGCGTGGCGAGTAGAAGCGCGCAGAGTAGGTACTAGTGGAAAAGGGCCATTAGAGCAGGCTCTGCTCTGGCCATGCTGGCCACCAGCCACGACTCGCTAGCTGGAGACCCCACTGACACGAATCATGCACCGTGTTTTTTGACCCGAGATCCATTCACTTCATGTCAGCTCAGGTTCTACGCAGGATACCAAACCCCTCAGTTTACATCACCACCAGAGAAGTTAGACGCTAAGTTTAGAAGATACTGAAACTGGGAGTCATGTCTTTTATGGACACTTTTTTGAAGTCCTTTTAAATTACTTCCTTTTCGCCTTTCATTTTTATGATTTAGTTATATCTTTATGAGAGAAGCAAAAACGTGTTGTTTCTAAGTGTTGCTTTTAGCCGTCATTCCCCAGAGATCGTCCCCCTTCAGGACCCTGAGTATCCTGTTTGTCTGATGTCTCTATGTACACGTCACTGGTTATTAACTGGGAGGATGCTCAAGTTCCATCAGTCACCTGTGTTGACTTCATCCCTTCACACTCGATTCTGATTGGTTCTCTGACTACCATGTCTACATCACCCGTTTGCTTGTTAGCCTCTTTTTTAACTGCATTATTATTGACGACACAACCCTGAAGACCAAAACTTTTATGGTCAAGTCTTTTAATACTTACTATTTTATTTGAAGACAGCTCAAGAGTGTTAGAAATGTGTTTTCACAGTTAGGTATTGATCATTTTGTCAAACTGTTTCTCACCTGCAATCTCTACATCCTTCTCTCCTCATCCATCTCTGGCTCTCTTTTGTTCCTTTCAGTCGTGTACTTCCTGTTCTTGGTACTCGTATCTTAAGACTTTGAGGCACAGAAGCTTTGTTTTATTTCCTTTGTGTAGCTTTCTTCTGGATCTGTCCCCAGGAGGTCAACTCAGGTCGAGACACTTCCTTGCTGTGTGTTGTGTGTGTACTCAGACGTAGCCTTTAGCTCAGCTGTACACGTCTTTAATTCTTTTACTTGGTAGGTTCCAGGTAGTTCTTGCCTCATAGCTGCATCTGTAAGTAGGTATTAACTAGACTTAGCAAGTTGTGATTTTGTCCTGTTATTTATTTCTGATCTAATTTCATGTCAATGTTTTTCAGAGTGGTTCAGAGTGAGCTTGTCTCATTGTTGTGCGTTTCCCTGAGCGACGTCCCTGCAGCTCACTGTTGGATTTAATGAGTGTCTCCTTTTCCAGTTCCCTCTGCTGCACCTGATGATGTAACCGTGGAGGTGATGAACAGCTCAGTGGTCAATGTTACCTGGATACAAGTGCACAAGGACAAGTTGCATGGGCATCTGGGAGGCTACAGGGTAATACTCACAAAGACATAACTTTGCTTTTAGACACAGTTTAAAGGGAATGGCCCTGACCCTGCTCTCCACATCCGCTTGAAAAGCTGTAAAGAACAGAAAAAAAAAACAATTTCTGCATTCAGTACTCGAGTTGTAAAAAAAAATCAGGATTGGATTTTATCATATGGGGGCAGATAATTTGTGCTGATTACAAATAATATAATATTACAAATAATAGCAGTGACCAAAACACCTGCAGAAATACTGCAGGAATGACATAGCAGCAGTTAAATGCAGCCTTCTGTAAGCTTTAAATATCCACTGGGCTTACATCAAATACATCAAAACACAACAATAAAAAACACTTTTCTGAACTTATCAATATGACTCTGTCCTTCACAGGATAAGTAAAATGGATCACTGCAAAAACTTAAAATCTTAAGAATATTTGTCTTATTTCTAGTTAAAATGTCTCATTTTAGTAAAAAAATCTCATTACACTTAAAACAAGACTCATCACTGGAAAAAACAACAATATTCACCTGTTTCAAGTAGATTTTCACTTATATAACTTATAATATATAAAACTTATAATAATTTTAAAAAATCTGCCAGTGGAACAAGATTTTTTTGCTTGTAATAAGAAGATAAATCCCACTGGCAGATTTTCCTACTTATTTCAAGTGAAAATTTACTTGAAACAGGTGAAAATTGTCAAATAAGTTATTTTTCTGGTGTTATTTTTCTGGTGATGACTCTAAATGTTGAAATAGCAGTAAAACCACATTCATTGATGAAATGACATAAGGGATGGAAAGGGGGGATGGCAGTTTTACAAGGGGGATGATTTTGACCGTTTTTATTTCAGGGGGGATGCCGTCCCCCTTCATCCCCCCTCAACTCCAGTACTGCTTGCATTAATCTCTACGCATGATATCCAAAGTTTACACGTGTCTGTGTGTCTGCTTCCTGATGTAGATAAACTGGTGGCGTCTGCGCAGTCTGACGAGCCCAAAGAAAACTCACGGAGAGAAACACACACTGACGTTCCCCGGAGATCGGAACCATGCCACGGTACCGGGCCTCGTCCCCTTCTCAGAGTACAGCCTCATTGTGATGACCTTCAACGGGCGGGGCAACGGTCCAGGCAGCCATCCCGTCAACTTCAGAACTCCAGAGGGAGGTAGGGATGTAGAAAAAACAGCATGGAGCATATTGATTCACAACTACTGAAGAGAAAATCTAATAATAGCCAAGGAAACTGGGTTGCTGCTTTATGTCAGCTTTTCTTTCTTTGTCCCTTCAGTTCCAGAGGAAAATCCAGTTTTCAGGGTCACAGATGTACAGAGAAACTCTGTCTCTCTTGTCTGGGCCCCACCATTGGAGTATAATGGGATCCTCACCGGGTACCTGCTTGAGTACCAGCTTGGTATGTGTTCTTATGCTTCTGATCGTAGTGGGTATCATATGAAACTAAAAAAGCTACACTTTCAGATGATACCGAACATAATCTTTTCTGGGCCGACCACTTCATGCCAATCTCAAAACAAACAGGAAGCCAAAATTCACATTTCACAGCCAGCAAACTAAGTCAGCAAATCCCAAAACTATTCCGACCAAAAGCTGTGTATTTTATTTCCTTACTGTTTCGTTGTCATTTTCAGTCTATCCACACCATCTTTGACCAGAATTCACGGTTTAATCCTTCATAGTAGTGAAACTGCTTCATCCGCTGTCATTTCATATCCTGCCGGTCGCGGCTATTTTGTTGACTTCTCGTGTCTTTCGGGAATTTACGTAAACTTTGTTGACATTCTACATGTCGCAAGCTTTAAAACGAGATATTACACTTGAACGAGACTTCATCCATCAGGCCTCTACCGCTGAGCGTAAACTCTGGACCACGGCAGCCATCTTGGATCAGTGATGTTTGGATTTAAATTTTACATTTATGAAATCATGTATCATCAAAGTATTTTATAGCCATATTCCCTTCAATAAGGGTAAAAACACATTTGGCATATTTTGGTACAGTATAGGTCTCCAAGTGCCCAAATAGAGAGTCTGCCTGGTCCTGTCCACACTAAAACCTTCATAAAATCGATGTGCTTTAAGATGTTCTCATGTAACCTGGTACAGTTGTAGTCAAGGAGTTGCTGAATCCAGGCAGTGACATCTTTATAATTATATACATTGCTATCATGGGGTTTTCCACTGTGCAAACTAAAAGAAAATTAGACGAGAATAAAGATTTCATTTTTTGTCTTTGGTTTATCACAATTTGCTCAGGCATGTGCACATTCACAATTTTTCTGACACTGGAAATGTATGCTGTGAGGTCTTAACTATCCATTGAGACCAAGGTTATGCAGATTGTCCTTATAATTGTGGAGATATTGTTGATTTAATTTGGGTAGTCCTGTTGAGGCGAAATTCACCTTCAAAATCCCTAGGGTGAACAGGTTAAAGCACTATTTAGGCTTTTTTAAATATAAATAAGTGCAAAAATCTTCCCATGCATTATCTGTGCCCCAGCGGTGCCCCAGTACAGTCTTAAGTCTAGTAACGCCCCTGAAAGTGACTGGGATGAAAATCAGCACATCCGAATACATGGCCCCCAGCAGGTCAGAGGGTGGCGTGCCCTCTCTCGGTCAGTGATCGTGTACTGCCCCAAGTGGAGGCGTCCAATTATCTCGGGGTCTTTTTTCTCAGGAAAGAATGGAGCAGGAGATTGATAGGTGAATCGGTGTGGCATGTGCAGTGATACAGACTCTGCATTGGTCGTAGTGAAGAAGGAGCTGAGCCAAAAACACGAATCACACTATTTACCGCTCTACGTTCCCAACCTATGGTCACGACCTGAGGGTAGGAACCAAAAGAACGATTTCGAAGATGGATGGATGGCCGGTTGGATCCATTGTGTCCCAGCAATTAAGCTAGTAGCCTACTTTAAAGTGAGGTTTTTATTTCTTTTTTAAATCCCTTCTATGGAAGTCCTATGCAAACCATTGAAGACGATGCAACCAGCTGTTAGTGTGTCATCAAAGACACAAATGGAGTCCCATACTACAGCCAAGCTGTTTGGAGCTATGCCTACCTTCACAGCATCCTTTAATGGCTTCAGACTATTAAAGGATTTGAAAGTTGCATCATGTTGTTCGGCATACTGAGCACGTTAGGTTATTACGTGGTTTAAGCAGATTTTAAAAAGCATATATTTGGGGGGCATCAAGTTGTTGCCTACAAATAACTTGATTACTGCAGACAAAAGAGGGATAGAGAGAAGCATCTAATATTGTTTCACCACATGTAACTTTTATGGTAATAATTTTAGTGATTCACACAACTGGAGTACCATTCCATGTTTTCGTCAGTAGAATCATTAAATGATTAGGAACATTTGTTGCATCATTTGTTGTTGAGAAAGCACAGTAGTACACTGTCGGGATTATTTGCATCAATTTAATTTGCAATATGTGGATTAAACATTTATGTAGATATATTCAGGCACAATTGGAAGACTTGCAACCACCTTTGGTATATTTTGTCTGCACTGAATTGAAGTATTGGCTCAACTTGGAGCTAAAAGTGACCTTGGCTATTGATTTATATTCAGACATCAGTATTACAGCAACACTTCCCTGGCATGTTTTATGGTTCACAAGGCCAAGCTTATTTTGTCCAGTAAGCTGAAGAATATTTGGAAATGCTGATTGCGGGATTAAAAAGAAAGGTTCTCCTGTACGGTTGTGTGCCCAAGCTGACAAGCCACAGTGTTTCGTGTCAATACAATGTCCCAACATGTATGAATAATAGTGCACGTGCTGCTTTCTGTTCCAGCCTGCATCATTTACAGAAATTGCTTTTTGCCCCTGAGAAAAACCAACGTTAGTCAATGGCAGTATCTACGAACATTCTCAGATTTATCTCAGAATGTTGCAGTGTTTTATATCTCGTGCTCTTTTCATACTGCTGAATAACTGTTGTTTTTTTTTGTTTTTTTTTCTAATTAGTCACTGCTCGGACTTCAGATAGTTAGTGCTGAAAATATTTTACCTGAGTAGCGACGTCAGCTGGAGAGTTACTTATACACAAAGCACCTGATTAAACTTCAGAAAGCGCCACTACTACTGTAATTCTGCTGAAGAAGAGATGTTGCAAGTGAAGGACAGAGTGCATGTGAGAGAAGGATTAGTCAATTTTCTCTCATAGTGAAGTGAGTTCTGTGGCCAAAAAAGTATCCAAGTTTGTTCCCCATCAGTGCTCTAAGCTCTTTTTTTTAATAGTAATCATGAACTTGTAAGTGTGAGGGGTCACCTCTTCATCCTGGATATTGACCTGTTAGCTTTGTTTTTCGGTCCATTTGATAACGTATGATGTCAGCGGCTCAATTTCCCGCCAGCTGCAAATACAACACCCAAGCGCATCCGTGTAATCTCAGGAGATTTCAAGCATGCCATGAGGAGGGGCTCATGGGAAGCTGAGGAGTCTCTGCGGGGGGGGTTTGAGGCTACAGACTGGAATGAGGTCTATGAGCCATATGGAGATATCAGTAACTTGACTTAACTGTTACAGACTACGCAGTACATCAGCTTCCTCGTGAAGGACAATATGGCCATTAGGACAGTGAGTGTTTCCCCAACAATAAGCCCTGGAGTACCAGTTGTGGAAACTGCTGAACATAAAAGAGACAACTTTTCAGTGAGTTACTAGTGTGCAGAAGGAACTGAAAGGCTAAGATACAGATATGACGCACACAAGAAAAGGAGGGCCCCTAACTGCCGCTTGCAATGTGTGTGTTCAGGGACAAAAATATCAGAGGCTTTAAGAAGGTGTGGGATCAGACTGATGAAAGCTTGAGCAGAGCAAATGAGCTGAGGCCATTTTCAGTCGGGTCAGCATTCTCCTGCTTGCCCCCTGGTCCCAGAACTTCCTTGTCATTATACAGTCACACCATGCAGCTTAACAGCCCCTCATCATCACCCTCCACATCAGTAAACACTGAGACCCCATCTGCTTCTGCAGCTATCCGTCTCCAACCGTCAAAGAGAGGCAGCTAGCGAAACAAACCGGAACAAAGCTGAAGGCCAGATGGTGTCAGCCCTGCAGTGCTGAAGACATGAGCGGACTGGTGACCTGGCGTCCCACATCCTCTCTTTAACACCGACCTGAGTCAGGTGAAGGTTCCGGTGCATTTCCCCTAACATTCCTCCGGATGAATGTCCTGGACCTTTGCAGTTCCACTTTACACATGCTCAAGGATAATGGAAATAAAAATTTCAAATAGGACATTTGTAAAACAACGATTTTGCAAATAACTTCCATATATCGCAAACAGATTTTACACTCACATTATTTGGTTCATTTTGCCAGACCTCAAAGCAAACGCTTTGTTTGACATCTACGGGTCGAATGATTTACCAAAAAGCGTCACGTTGGCTTGGCTGTAAGAACTCCCTCCCTCGGACATGGTGTGACAACTCAATAAAATTAGTTATTGCGTGGCATAACCATTATTTCGCCACTACATTATGCACTATAGCATCCCAAAAATCCCTCAAATAGCCTATGGTTGTGCTGAAAAGAGAAACTCACACTATGGTACTTCCTTGATACGTCCTGCTGATGCAGTCATGCCCTTTTGTGAGCACTTGGCTGTAATTGTCAAAAAACTTGTCAAAGAACTTGTTCTCATTCAGATCAGGGATGAGCTGGTTAGCTACAGCTAGCCAGCTGCCCAAGCTCTGTTCGCTGTTTAGTTGCGTTTGCATTTTCTTTTGTGCTCTTTGCTTTGAGTCTGTGCTGAGGATTACTTATACTTGGATTATCTCGACGCAGTGTTTGTTTACTGTTTACATCTTTTCTTTCCTGCTCTTTCATGTCCCACTGTCGGTGATATTAGTCCTCTTTGACAGAATCAGGTTCGGCTTTCTAGGGGTCAGTAAAAATGGTAGGCTGTCAAGAGGGCTGGATAAGGACACACTAACTCTCACACACCCATGCCTCTCCAGATGTCTGTACATGTTGGTTCAGATTTTCACAAACTTGGTGTTAACCATTAATATATGTTCAGTTCAATTCAAAGTTTTATTTATATGGATTACAGTTGTCTCTAGGCGCTTTCCAGAGATCCGGAACATGATGCTAAAAGACGGTTACAGCAGCCTATTTTTGGTTTCACTGGCTCAACATTTAGGGGTCCATTGCGCACATCCATGTTTTTTTCCATGCAATAATAATAATAATTGGTAGAGTGGTTCTAGAAATAGAAATTATTATGCCAAAATTAAAGAGGTTCTGTTAGTGGCCCAACTAGCATAATTCTAGGGTTGGAATTAGAACTGCCACTAACTACCTCCTTCAGCTTCCACCTGGACAATGCAAGCAGCACTGTGAGGATCATAAACTAAATGTTGTTTTTTTTTTTTTTTTTTTTTTTTTTACAAAATTCAGGCGTCGTTGTAAAATGACACGCTCAAGAAAACAGGGGTGGATGCCTCCACAATCACCTCGATTATTGATTAAACAGACATCAGTGTGGGAGAATGAAGGGTTCTGTGTATGAACAAGTGCTCAGCAGTACTGGAGCACCACAGGGGACTGTACTCTTGTCCTCTTCATTCTGTACTACTGAGGCTACAGGGGTAACTCAGAGTCGTATTATTTCTCCTGGATGAATAGACTGTTTGAATTTTGTCCTTTGTTTGGTGCAGAAATGTAATATATGTAAAAGTGCTTTTCATTTCAATTCATTCAAACAAGGGACTTTGTCCCGGTAGAAGCTGACAAAACATCCTTTTCACTGTTTCAAAAAAAAGTAGATTGATTGATATGTTGTATTTTTTTTAAAGCCTGCAAAGAGTTGAATTCACTAAAATAACAGGAGACATTTGTTTGTTTGATATGATGAAAACCTGACATGAACACTTTCTATATGAGAGCTAAAAATAATCATGTTTTCTCCCTCTCCCTAGTCAACGACACAGAGGACGTGGGACCCCTGCAGACAGTAGACATCAGAAACCCTGAAACCTCCAAGTGGTTACTTCGTGACCTGGATCCTATGAGCAAATACAAGTTTTACCTGCGTTCCTGCACCATTGTGGGCTGCGGCCCAGTTGTCAGTGAGGAGTGCACGACCACCCTGGAAACAAGTGAGTGATGGGGGTTCCAGATGGTTTATATCCATTCAGGTTTGGGGCTGTACATGCGCCACATGCGCCACTCTGTGTGCTAATTCAGACAAAGACTCACTGAAGTGGCGCAGTGTGTTCCTGAGCACCCAGCTTTTTAGATAACGGGCACTTTTTGATTGAACAGAGAGTGAGCAGGTAAACTTAAAGGGGACCTATTATGAAAAACACGTTTTCTCTTGCTTTAACATATATAAAGCGGTCTCCCCTCAGCCTGCCAACTCAGAGAAGGAGGAAAGAAACTAAATTCTGCAGTGTCTGTACAGCCGCCCGGATGAGCCGTCCAGTGTGATGTGGCTTCTACGAGCCGTTCAGATTCTGCTCCCGTCGTTACGTAACGACAGGAGCGATGCGTGAAACCACGCTCACAACTAACTCCGCCGGCCGCAGCTTCCGCCATTTTTTCCGAGCGGTGTATCCGCGTGCATTTGCGTCAGGCAGCCAATCAGCACAGTGCCTCATTATCATAGTCGGCCCACTCAGAATCCCGCATAGATAATGAGGTTAGAGAATGGGAAGATAAAGACATGGCTCAGAGGCTGAATTTCTAATTTATTTAGCAACAACAATCAAAAGCTTGTTTTTAAGACATTCAAGGCCTGTTTAAAATAGGTATTAGATGCCATAATAGGTCCCCTTTAAGGTTTTCATCAGGGATGCACCACATCAGTTAAATCATATCCTTTATATCAGCATGATCAATGAATAAAACCTGAAATGTGCTCATTTTGAGCTCATTCTGTAATCTGGTGGCCGTCAGCAGTAGGACAAACAACACAGCACCAGCGCTAGCACGCTAGTCTGGTTCTTCTCGGTGGCAGCGGGTGACAGCGCTGCGGCTGTTTGCAAAAGCATATTTAGATTCTGAGAGGATGAAAGAAAACAGCAGGTTTTAACACAACCTTATACCAGAGCCAACGGTCTTCATGGTGATGGAGCTGTCTGAAAAAAATAAACAATATATATAAATATATATATATATATATATATATATATATATATATATATATATATATATATATATATATATATATATATACATATACTTATATATTTGCTTATTAAATTGTTGATTTGGGGATTTTTAATTCGTTTTTTTCAGGCATTCATAAAATCTGTTTGAACATGAGCCAGAGATAGTTTTGTTAGTTCCTTTTCTTGAGGGATGCAGTTTGTTTTTATTGTGCAGTTTGACATTTCAGTGAACGTGATTTACTGAACTCATGTGTAAAATGAAAAAATGATAAATGTTTTTTGCCACCGTGTTTTCTTTCGCTTCTTGAATCAACACCAGGCCTGAAGATGAAGGTCTGGAAAGTCTGTCTTACCGGGTGAAAGACCAGGTTCTACACAGAAAAAAAGAAAGGTCATTTGAAGAGCCAGGACATATCGTTTACTCTAATACTTTTGCGAGAGATATTAATATCGACATTCTTCATCACTCCATTTTAGGTTTTATTATATTATTATTCTCCTGGGTGCACAAACTGCAGTACATATAGCTGCTTTTATGAACAATGAAACAGGAAGCTAGTTCCATCCGATGGTCAGTAATATGTGCAGTAACCCAACCCTAACCCTAACAGCCGTTCCGTGTTTTTTTTGCATTCACAGGGAAGCACTTTATTTGTTTGTACGCCGAAAAGCCAGTTAAAAATGATTACAGGGAGAATACCTCATTTTTTATGCACTGATTTGCTGTTTTTCTACAGCTGGTACATGGAAGTTATTTGTAATAACTCCACTTTCACTGTGCAAGTGCAGCACATGTTCTTTATTTTCCTGGTCTCCTATCCTCATCTCATATGCTACTAAACTCAGCAACGCTTTCAAACATAGTGTTGATCACGCTGAGTGTCACAGATCTGTGTGTGAATGTTTATGCCTGCTCTGCCATGCGATGCTTGTCTTCTCTGTCTTTTTATTTTTTTTATCATTTTTTTTTCCCCTGCAGCTTCCACTTTGGCTTCCACTGTTGGCTTCAGTATGTAGATATATGTTTATGCAGAAACAGGCATGTTATACCAACTCACACACTACAAAGCTTTTTCTTTATAACACTTTTATTTGTAAATCCAAATACCTTGACGTGGCCTGTGTTGGTATGACATGCTAAATCATTTGTCTTTGTTCGGGTAGTGATTGCTTGCTTTGTATTTAGTAGTATGGACAGGTGTGCATGCTGTAGACGTGAGTCTCAAATAATTAGCCGTTTTATTAGACCATTACAGAATTTAGCAGCTCTAAACACAGATAATTGCAGATCATTTAACCTGTCTGCTATCAACAGAGAGCACTGGACGCCTCCCTTCATTAGAAAAATGTCAACTTCCATGTAGAAAAAGTTTGTGGCATCCCCTCTAATAGAAATGATAATGAGTAACCTAATTATAAATTCAGATTAATCATGGCTTATTAGTGACTGTAAACGAGTGTTGACTTCTATCCCTGCGATATCTGATCCAACGTTGTCCTACACAAGACGGGGTCATAATTACACTATGAGAGCAAAACCAGGGAATATCACGACATGCCACACCTCAATTATTATCCCCTGTTGTAATTTATTCTTTCAAGGAAAGTTTGTTACATTAAATAAAAGTTTCGTTTTTGAATTGTAGTTATGTAGTCACTAATTTTAGATGAGAATAGCATGTTTGCTAACAATAGAGGGTAGCCCCCAAGCTCATGTCCCATCGATAACCTCAAGTTCTGTTTCTTTTTAGGCCAGAGCGCCTCCCCCTCACCTTCGCACACGTCCCATGTGACCAAACCCGCTCGCTCCACCATAGGTAGAGCTGCAGCACCTCCTGACACAACAAAACTCGGACACTTCTACCCAACATTTCTATGTGCAGTTGCGAGACTAACATGACTGGCTTTTGTTAAGTGAAAATTAATAACACAAAAACAATACTAGCTCAGACATTTTTGTCTAAAGGGTTTATTTGATCCTTTCAGTTGCAAAAGTGGTGGAATGAAAGGTAACAGCTGTGTTTTACAATTAGATGTGTTCAATATATCTGCTGTACCACAGGGAAATCTAGTCTACAAGATCTATATCCTGATCTGGAAGAGTGGTTGCACCGTGCAGTCATTTTAACTGGACAAATATGTCTAATTGTAAGTGATTGATTTGTTGGGTCCCAGTTCTGCCTGCACAACAGCAGAGTATTGACCCAGCAGTCACCTGAGATTTTCGCGTTATCTTTAATTGGGTAAACAGCTACACATTTCTGGGACAAGATGTTGTCTCTGGGCATTGGATCTGGGAGAAAACAGCAAGGAAAATCTCCTTCCAGGGCTCCGCCGGGGAGGTGTGAGCTCATGCTATGAGAGTGAGATTTCTAGGACATTGAGATAAGTGGATAAGTGGAAACTGATGAAAGCTCCTATATCAGAATATTTCCTTGCCTCCTACTTATACAAAAGCCCTGTGACTTTGAAGGGCCGCCTTTTAGGGCATCAGCTCCCTGCTGGCTGAGCAGCTGCTTTGTGCAGCATTTAATTGCAGGCTGAGGGGAAGTGGTGACAAACCACGGCGGCCGCTTTTTGGATATTTTTAGTTCAGAAGCTTATGCCAGTTGAAGTCATCACACAGTTTCAAAGACTGGGATTACCACAGTTGCAGACCGATCCATCAACATTAGGGAGAGTGTCAATTACAGTGGTTGGAATGGACAGCCCAGGTGCAGGTGTCCTTGTGTCCTGAATTATCACCTGGGCAAATAATGCACCTGAGCCAGAGACACTGTTGGAGATTTGCATGTTTGGCTCGCTGATATGAAATGAGTCGTGCTTTGGTGACCGGCATAGAAAGCTAAAGTTCACTCTATCTAGGAACGCAACAGGCAGCACGGTGGCTTGGTGGTTAGCACTGTTACCTCACAGCAACAAGGTTCCCGGTTCGACTCCCTGGCCCAGTGGGGGTCTTTCTGTGTGGAGTTTGCATGTTCTCCCCATGCTTGCCTGGGTTCCCTCCGGGTACTCAGGCTTCCTCTCACAGTCCAAAAACATGCATAGTAGGTTAACTGATTTAAAATTGTCAGTAGGTGTGAGTGTGGGTGTGTCTGTATATGTGGCCCTGCGATGGACTGGCAACCTGTCCAGGGTGATCCCCTGCCTCTCACCTGCAGTAAGCTGGGATAGGCTCCAGCAGACCCCCGTGACCCTGCAAAGGATAAATCGGGTATAGAAAATGGATGGAGGGATAGATAGGAAGCAACAATCCTGTCATCCAGCGTTCATCATTGCATCAAACTGAGCTAAAACATGTGTTGTGATGACTGAAATTAGATGATAAAATAATAACTTCTCATGTACTTGTACTCAGGATGGTTAGGGCCCAAATTCTCAGGCATGACAAGTGTTGCTTGTTTCTTACAAAAGTCAAACTATTGATGATAAGGTAGTGTTCATGTCCACGCCTAACCGTCCATGTATCAAGCTTTTCTCTTGGAGGAGACCAGACTAAACATTCAGAGGAAGAAAATATTAGTTAAATGATGTGATATTAATGGTTAAGTCGTAATTAGCAATTACTGAAATGTGGTGTAATTGTGTATTATACTATTTTTTTCCATTTGTAACCTTGCACTTTGTTGAGACATGAAATACCCACTATTATACCAACTCCACCATAAGTCGTAGATGTTCATTTATGTTCTCAGGCATCAACATCAACATCCATCACACACATTACTTTAAGGAGGATCTCACATCCACTTCTACTCGATGAATTGATGCCTCCTTACCAAATAGTGAGGAGAGTGCACGTTTGCCTCCTGTGAATAAAATGATGAGCAACATCTCATGGCGATGATTCTCCTGAACACTCATGACAGCTTTGATCCGCTTTCTCTTTTACTAACACTTTTTTCCCCGTTCTGACTTCTTCCTCACTTCGTCGGTCCCAGCGCTGCTGAATATTAGCTCAGCTGTTGGCGACAGCTTTGCAAATATCAGCTGGATATTTGGAGGAGAGCATGCAGAGTTTTACATTGCACATGTGAAAAAGAGTAAGCTCTTTAGATGTCTCTTCAGAGTTTGGTGGTAGAGTAGAGCAGAATGGAAGAGTGCGTGACGTAGCTACTAGTATCTGTGGTCTTTCCATACATTTCTGCATTAGATGAAGATACCATGACACACTTCTGATCATTCGCCCCTCTGAACAGGTGGGGGTCACTGGAAGATATCAGAGGCCTTAAACACCTCGCAGAGCTTCCATGTGCTTGGCGGGCTTGAACCAGAGACTGAGTACACTGTGCGCTTCATTCCCAACAGATGGGTTGCTAATTCTAGTATATATGAAGATGTTATCACGACCAGGGCTACAGGTGAGAAGGGAAACAGGCAAAAAGCAAAAGAAGGAAGGAAAAAAAGTATTAGAAAAGTAGAACTAATTGACCTCCATTTGAGAAGAGAGTAGGGGCACCAGAGCATCCTTGAGCGGTGACTAAAGCTGCAGTCCTTCAAGGTGTCACTGGGATTTCATTCAGCTCACTAAGAAGAATTACATTTGTTCAACGTTCCTAGCTTGATTAATTAGACAAGGGGGGTGAGCTGTTAAATATTAATTGTGGAGCGCTTCCATCAGGGGTGCACCCTTCCACCTTCTGCCTGTACATCAGACAGGCTTTGTCGATGTAAACATTCAATCAAGTGTCCCGATGAAAAGGCCAAGGCGAGTCAAAGTCACAGGTATTGTTCCCCTCCCCCCAGGTCTGGCCAGCATCCACGGAGGAATATCCACCCAGGGCTGGTTTATCGGCCTGATGTGTGCCATCGCTCTTCTCACGCTCGTTGTTTTGATCGCTTGCTTTGTCAACAGAAATAAAGGAGGAAAGTATTCCGGTAGGTGCTCACTCACAAGCGCAAGCATCGCATTCTTGAATACTAATTGGCACCTGATTATCATTTTGTTTCCATTTTGTTGTTTGTTTCATGTGACAGAACGTATTAATCATCCCAAAGACCAACATGTAGGAATGGTTTTATATTCATTTAAATTGCTAGAATGCAAATTTAGACATAAAATAGACACCCGCGTCCTCTGAGCAAATGACCAGATTTGAAATGTTTCATTATTTAGGGTAATCTAAAGTAATCAAGATCAAGTGAAGCCCACAGTGAGACAAAATGCAAATGCTGCAGAAGTTAGCTTTGCTGGAGATGATGATGTGAGCCCTTAGCAGCATTATTATTTCCACAAACGGGCGTGAGGTTGTTGTCTGGACAGCAGTCGCTTTGCTCAGCAGCAGAAGGAACCAGTGAGACGCTGAATCCTAACCCAACCATCATCTGTGCACATGTATTTGAGTTTGGACAACGTTCAGAATAAACTTTTATACTAAACAAAAACATACCCAAGTTTATACCATAATAACTAGATGTTTTTAGAAAATGTAATATTTTCAAAGGCTGGATTTTGTAGAGCAGGTCTTTATTCTTGGATTATTTAGAGTTAGTCGTCTGGTGAGAGTTTACTTTACTGGCACTTGTCTCTTGAGGAGATCTGATCTTTGTTCCTAAACGTGTGAACAGTCAAAGAGAAAGAAGACCTGCATCCAGATGTGGAGTCCCAGGGCATGAATGACGACACGTTCTGTGAATACAGGTGAGCACGACTTCCTTCAGAGCAATGCCTCACCACCTCTGAGCATCCTCTTCCTACTCTCCTCCTCACTTCACAGTAATTCTCTCTGCATTTTTCTTCTCACTAAAAGACCCAGCATGCACGACGTTCATGTGGAGTCTCACACCTCTTCCACTCAAGACATTTGATGGATTGAATTGATGTAAAGTATGTGATAAGCAGCGATAGCGTTGCACAGCTGTTTCTACATTAGT
Organism: Cololabis saira; assembly: GCF_033807715.1. Lineage (NCBI taxonomy): Eukaryota > Metazoa > Chordata > Actinopteri > Beloniformes > Belonidae > Cololabis > Cololabis saira. Next base: position 37,295,901 of record NC_084594.1, read on the forward strand.
GCTACAGTAGTGCTTAGATTTGGTGTTGTGTTGGTGTGTTGTGCTGCTCAGATGGGCCTATGTTCATGGGGGCTGGACCCGAACCCAGGCTGCCCAGCAGCCTGCAGGAGGATCACACTCCAGGGCAGTAATATCAAGGCCCGTGTTATTAATCCTGGAGTTAACGGTCTTCCACACTACGAGTTCTGGTGTAATTCTCCAAAGAGCCGGGTCAGCACAGCATCAGTTGTAAAAGTTGCTTTTTGTAGAAGTATTTGTACTTCATGTTCCCCTCTGTAGCTAGTTAGTCGTGCTCTCTGTTCATCTGTAATTAAGCTGTAGTAAACACCACCAAATTTCAAAGTAGTCCTTTATTCTGCTCGGTAGTAAAAATACAGGCAAGAAGTTTGTTTCCCCAAAGAGAAAAAGTTAATTATCCTTCTTTATAGGTTGGATTCACAAGACTCACAAAAATCTGACAGTTGAGGTTAGTACACCCTCTGAGGATAGGACTCCCTACTCATGGCCATCACATTAGTAATCCCTTCCTAAAATGCTTTGGACCAAAAATAATAACCTGTTTTATCGGAATTTAGAAGCAAAACATTTCCAGACATCCAGTCCTTGATCCATCCAGTCAGACATGTCTGAAGTTTAGCTAACGGTTCTGTTTCATCCGGCTTCATAGACAAATAGAGCTGCGTATCATCAGCATAGCAATGAAAGTGTATGCTGTGATTCTGGATATATACATCTCAATGGCTGCATGTATAAACTGAACAAGATTGGCTCTAGCACTGAACCCTGCGGAACACCATAACAGACCCTCGACTGTTCTGAAGAAACCTCATGTACATGAACAAACTGGAATCTGTTTGATAGATCTGATTTAAACCAGCCTAGAGCTGTCCCTTTAATCCCAACAACATGCTCTAACCTGTGCACTAACATGCCATGATCTACAGTGTCAAAGGCAGCACTGAGGTCCAGTAGAACCAGTATGGACACTAATCCCTTATCTAATGCCATAAGAAGGTCATTCATGACTCGAACAAGTGCTGTTTCTGTGCTATGATGCATTCTGAACCACTAGACCTTGACAGTAACTCGATAATGAGTGTGAGTTTTCCACTGTTGAAACACTAGCTCAGCACATTTTGGTACATTTTCCCAACAAAAAAGAAGAGAAGGTCAACACAGTGTGATATCCGCTAGTTTGATCCGGCCATGACATCAGTGTGCTGATAGGCGTGGATTTGTGCTTGGATTCTAGGGTTTCTTAGTCAACATCAATATTTCTTGAGGAGGGTCAACATCAACCTCAATTTAATTTATCCCTCGGTATCTCATTCGTGTTTCAGTTGGCACTTCTAATTTTCTCTCAATGGCCTTATAAATGTGATGATTTCTCACTGGTAAAGCAAAGGTAAGACGTGATGTAAATCAGTGTAGAGACAGTGACATCTCAGTCCTTCCTCCCATCCTCCATTAAGCAGCAGAATGGAGCCATGGATGAAATGAGGTGTTTCATTGTGTCTTTCTCGTAGTGACAATGATGAGAAGCCACTGAAGGGCAGCCAACGCTCCCTGAGCAGGGAGATCAAGGCAGCAGAGAGCGGGGACAGCCTGGTGGACTATGGAGATGAGGATGTTCAGTTCAATGAAGATGGCTCTTTTATTGGCGAGTATGCAGCGCGAAAGGAGAAGAGGGCGTCATCTGAGATGAAAGCCTCTGTTCAGAACCCAGCATGAAGAGCAGAGCGGCCATCCATCCCTGCTCGACACCGGTTCCTTTACACCTGCTAGAAAGAAGAAATGAAAAAGGGAAACAGACATTATTCATGCTGAGAACATGTTTTCTGTCAAATGTAATGTGTCATTGCCAAGCGCACACTGCCATACTCATTTTATAAGCTCCTTGTTCTATTGCAACACAATGACCGTTACTAAATACAGTGTATATATCGTGTACATGTGCTATGTGTCCTTTTTTATAATTATTATTCCAACAAAATGTAGAGAACATGATTTTTTGGATTGTTTCTTTTTTCATCGTCAAAGCTGCACTATAGATTTGTTTTTTTTTTGTTTTTTCCATTGTTCAAAAAAGGAAAACGTGGCCTGCAATTGTCAATCTTTATTTACAGCATTGCCTCTGATGTCACCATGTCGCAGGTCGCGGACGCGTGGGGAACTGCAGCAAACATTACTGACCTTTTGTATATGAAATGAATTCATTAAATATGTTGTAATATGTGTATAAAGGTTTGCTTATTAACTTATTTTTTTTCCAGGGGTTTTATACGTGACAAAATAACAAGGAGGTGTTATTCAGTTCCAACTCGTAGTTTATGACTACTTAAATCAGCTTTGTTACTTCAATTGATCTGATTATATTAGATCAGTTTTTATCAGAACAAGTCTGAATAAAGGATTTTGCCGACATCACTGCCACAGGAAAAATGGATTACAGGTCACTATTAGGTTATTAAATAAACAATGCACTGTTTTGATTATTATTATGTTTTTTTTCCAAGGAAACACTTTCAATGGAGGTCGTTGATGTGTTCATCCGGGTTTTTGGTATCTTAAGGCACTGCAGGTGCAGCTAGCTGTTTGTCAGTGGTTTCACATTCTGACAAATGTTTAATAAATACAAGTACCACAACACAACTTGGTTGTTAGTTTACCTCTCTATAAAGACTAGAACTATGAAAGCAGTTTATGCCCTACTGCAGAAAACAAACAATGCACCCCTGAAAAGACTTTAAGGTAATGTCTGGAAACCAGACGACTCTCAGAGCCCCGTTTGTGGTTTTTCATCTCAAATGCTTTTGTTTGTTGGATTCTACAATATCAAATGGAGCGGCACATGTCACTGAGCGGCTGTGTGAATCCACCCACGGTATGAAGCCCCACCCCCTGCACCAGTCGCCAACTGCCCTTAGCAGACAAAACAAGGATGTCGACAGGTGGGTGTGACTCCACCTGCAGAGTGTGTGGCTAGCTGTTTCCCTCAGTATCCGTTTAAAGAGTGCACGTAGCTGGAGTATTATAGGCTATCATACCGACACGAGATACCGCATGACAAAACAGAAAATTCCCAGGATATAAAACTAGTCCTGTACCACAGGAACATCACAATGTTAGAGGGAGTGCACGTGGACATACGTATGAACTGTAAATCAAAATCAAGGCAGCAGAAACAAGATAAGAACTACACCTCCCAGAATGCACCTGCCAGGTTCTGCCCTGCCAGTGTTTGTGTGATGAGTCTACCTCATCTGGCTGCTCAGTAATCTACAACCCCCCACCCCATTCACGTTGATTGGAAATGTTTCTTTAGCCTTACTTTCACTTTATTTTCATCTAAATGCAACTTCTCTGTTTCCAGCATTAACGTTAGCAACGTGATTAGAAAAATTGCAATGATTTGTAAAGATTTATCCATTGCATGCTCTGAATGTTCATTGATGTGTTTTGATGTCATTAAAATTGTTTTACTTTCCTACATTCTGGTTGTGGTCTTGCCGTATCTGCAGCACTGTTTCTATGTGCAGACACACGTGACATATGTTTGAGCGAAGAGACTTGTCCTCGCCCTTTTGATGGAAGTCATGTGACATGCCGCCCCCGCTGGAGCGTACCTTAAACAAATGTTGCACCAGGGTCAAGTCTCTGTCTGAGTCAACCTCCGTTTTTGATCACGTAGCTGCAAGAGAGTTGAAAAGGAAAATCAAAGCAGCAGGCACAGGCAGACTGGATTAGGGAGTGAATGCTGTGATCATGTGTGAAGGTTGATAATAGGGAGTGGAAGGTGTCAGCAGGAATGTTCACACTGTGTGGCCCACGCCTGCTGCACAAACTCCTCGCTGGTTTTCTTACTCACATTCATGTGGAGAATGCATCCATTACAAGACGTTTTGGAGGCTGGCAGCTCTGTTTTGATAATGTAAACACCCGGATGTGTTTGGACACATGTAATCAGTGCTGGATTGCCACTTAGAGTTTAATCATGCAACATAAGCTTTACTGCTCTCCAAAGACAAACAGGATAGCAAGGGTACAACAAATATTTACTATCTTGGCACAAGAATGAATGATTTTTGCTACATTTAATTGAGCGTGGTAAACATTCACCTACATTAGATGAAACAGCATTTTAGCATTCAGCATTCACACCCTATAGTCCTGCTGTTCAACAGGATGCTGCATAGAAAGCTGAGGCGACTTTGCATTGGCACCGGTTACTGCTCATATTACAGCAGTGACAGGTTTGCACTGACGACATCAAGTACAATTTAGCACAGAAAGAATTTTCTATTTCCTATCGAGTACAGACGGTTGTGCCACATTCGCCCGATCTCTTGATTTTCCTCTCATTTTAAGTCGAATACAAACATGTCTCACGAGAAAATAATGTATATATCACCATGGGTCATTTGAATATTTTTTTTCATTTGGAGTTTCAGGTTGGTGTGTAACAAAGATGAAACATCAGGCATTAAAGGGGTCTGTTCATGATGTTGGACTGTTGTTATGGTCTTTGTTTCCTGGCTGACCGTTGTGCTCCGTGTTGTTATTGATAGTCATGTCCTGTTTCGTGCTCGAGAACTTTTTATTTAATGCGTTTCTTTTGGCCCTTATTGATGATAAATAACTTCCAAACTCAGGCTTTGGAACGTTTCATATCAATAAGAATCCACTTTCCTTCCCTCCGTACATTTCAGTGATGACAAAGGGTTACTGCTCCCTTTCCCATCACATTTCTTGTTAATGCACTTAGCAGATGCATGATACTCCAAAAAATTTACTGAAAGTCTTAAGAGGAGGCTCAAAAGAGGGTTACAAAATGCAGAAGTTAAGAACAAAAGTTAAAGGGGACCTATTATGAAAAACATGTTTTTTTCTTGCTTTAACATATATAAAGTGGTCTCCCCTCAGCCTGCCAACACAGAGAAGGAGGAAAGCAACCACATTCTGCAGTGTCTGTACAGCCGCCTGGATGAGCCATCCAGTGTGATGTGGATCTACGAGCCAATAAGATTCTGCTGATTTTCGTTACGTAACCAAAATGCAAACCACGGCACGCCCACAACTAAACACCGTGTCCTAATTGCATGCGAGCCTCCAACTATTGCATCGCACTGCGTGACATCGGATGCTCTCTGTCCATCTCCCTCCAGCAGCTGCCCCTTTATTGAGGTTTTTGTGGTGAAATGAGGAGGTATCATAGAGATAACTTCTCATTTCAACTAACTGGATCAGCCGTTCCTCATCCATGTTTCCTACAGCGCTTTCAACCGGCTTTCAACGCGAGTGACAGGAAGAAAATAGAAGCAGGGCGTCCGACAACTGTTCAGCTCAAAACGGCGCACTGCGTTGCGCTGCGCAGCGCTGCGTCCAGTTAGGACAGTCCAATAGAAAATAAAGCAATGGAATTGATTTTGTCGCTGACACCGCTCGCATCGCATGCAGTTATGACACGGTAACTCCGCCGGCCGGAGCTTCCGCCATTTTTTCGTGGCGGTGTATCGCGTCATTCAGGCAGCCAATCAGCACAGATCCTCATTATCATAGCCTCGCCCACTCAGAATCCCGCATAGATATTGAGGTTAGAGAATGAGATGCTAAAGACATGGCTCAGAGGCTGAATTTTTTATTTATTTAGCAAAAACAATCAAAAGGTTGTTTTTAAGACATTCAAGGTATTAGATGTTCAAAATAGGTATTAGATGCCATAATAGGTTCCCTTTAATTACTAATCAAAGCTACCTACAATATATTTTATAATTATAAACTTTTTATCAATCTAATAACCCATCAATCCTTTCAGTATCTAAACCTGTACCACAGGATCACAGGTTGGACCAGATCCCTGCTCTTTTCAGGTGAGAGGCAGGGGCACGCGGTGGACGGGTCGCCGCTCCAAAGAAGAACCAAATGTACTTAACCCTAACCCTACAAGCTCGGGGAGGGCATGCAAACTCCACCTCCAAAGGCCCCTGCCGGGACCCGATCCAGAACCATTATTGGTGTTAAGCAGCTGTGTCGGGCACCATGCAGCTGTGCTGCTCGCAACTCAAAATATCTTTTACCTGGGAAAGGCTTAAAGTATATTTGTCCAACAGAACTGGATCGTATTTAAAACAAAAAGACTGATTTTGTACTTGAATCTTCACGCAAAAGCTCCTCACGAGATGACATGTGATCAGATTATTACAAACCAGGCAGAATCCCATGACACTTTGGTGTGATTTAAGACAAGTAAGTTAATGAAGGAAATTTGGATCTTGTTTTTGTTCAACGGGTCACTCATTTAATTAAATTTTATTTAATGAAAAAGCTCTGATATACGACGGAGTGTTAGGGCCAAACTAAGACAAAAATAAAAAAAGGAAATTACAAAACTAAATTCATAATAATATGAGAATAAAAATTACCAGAATAAAGTCATAATGTTGTGAGAATAAAGTCGTAATATTACGAGAATAAAGTCGTAATATTACGAGAATAAAGTCGTAATATTTTGAGAATAAAGTCGTAATATTTTGAGAATAAAGTCGTAATATTACGAGAATAAAGTCGTAATATTTTGAGAATAAAGTCGTAATATTACGAGAATAAAGTCGTAATATTAAATATATTATATATATATTATAAATATAGTTTCACAAGATGCTCAATGTTCCTCATTTTAACACAGGGAGAAGATGCTCTTCCTGTTAGAGTTCTCATAAATTAACACTTTATTCTCGTAATATTACGACTTTATTCTCATAAATTACCACTTTATTTTTGTAATGTTACGACTTTATTCTCGTAATATTACGACTTTATTCTCGTAATGTTACGACTTTATTCTCGTAATGTTACGACTTCATTCTTGTAATATTATGACTTTATTCTCATAATATTACGACTTTATTCTATTACGACTTTATTCCTGCAACATTATGACTTTATTCTCGTAATTTTACGACTTTATTCTCATTATATTATGACTTTATTCTCGTAATTTCCAAAATTTTTTTGTCTTAGTTTGGCCCTAATACTCCGTCGTACTGATATGACATCCCTGTAGCAGCGGTTCTGAAGAAGGTGAAAGACTGCTTGAAACGTGGAATGCATAAACTGTAGTAACACGCTTAACCAGCCTTTTATACCATACAGCCGACAGATCGTGGCACGACCTGGTCCATTACAATAGCAATGTCAAATGCTTTAAAAAAAGAAAGCTTTATTGTGTGTCTGCACTGCTAATGGAGCTCACAGCAGGGACTGGAAGGGAACCTCTCTACGGGTGTCACCATTTGTTGAGCGATGAATAGAGGAGAGGGAGGGTCAATGACTTGAAGCATAAGGTGGATTTTTGAGCGCTTCGCTGACATGAGAGAGCTTTTTCCCCATACAAAGCACTCCAACAGTGTTCCGTCTAAATCAAAGTTATAAATAATACAAGACACAAATGAACATAAGAATTGCCTGAAAGGTGACACACTGGAAAGAAAAAAATGACTGCATGAGAGGACGAACGGACCTGTTCCTCCTGCCATATAAATGTTCTCCTATGAATAAAAGAAATGCAAAAGGAGTGCGTTATCTTTTTAAGGCGTAGGAGTGATTAAAAAAAACAGAATGCTGTTGACCTCATGTTCTTTGAATGGAGTCTATCAAAAACTCTGCAGTTCTCACATGTGTGCAGCTGAGGTAGGTTGCACATCCCTCAGTCAGACGTTTGTTGGTTTCACTGAGATGTCTGGCAGACTGAGGCAGTAGGAGTTCCAAACAAAAGTAGTTCATGAAACAAAAGGTGCAGCAAAGGCAGGAATCCAAAGCAAACATAAAAAGATCCTTCATTCGAAAAACAAAGAAAACTCAATAAATCAAACAAGTAGAGAACCAAACAGACAGGTGTAACCCTGGTGAAAAGAGTTGAGTGAGGCCCCGTTTACACGGAGCAAAAACGGTGGCGTTTTCATGCGTTTTGGCCATTCGTTTACACGAAAACTGAGCTCCAAGTCACCAAAAACGATCATTTCTGAAAACTCCGGCCAAAGTAGAGATTTTCAAAAACTCAGTTTTCACGTTTGCGTCTAAACAGAGGAAAACGGAGATTTAGGCTTCAGAACGTCACATTATGCAACAGAAACGTCATCAGCGTCATTTGTGCGACCTGTGTTTGCAATTAGTTTGGCCACCGTCAATATTTTCTTGTATTTTACCTGTTTTATATTGTAAGGTCACACTTAAAAGTAACTCCACTTCTCTGTCACTCCAAACGAAAGAGTCTCGTTCCGTCTTGGAAGTAAAGCCTGAATTATGGTCCCGCGTTAAATCGACGCAGAGTCTACGGCGTAAGGTACGCGGCGATGCGCGCCGTACGGTGTGCGTCGCCGCATATCCTACGCCGTAGGCTCTGCGTTGGTGTAACGCAGAACCATAAATCAGCCTTAACTGGAAGTTACACGTGTCATTTGTTGATGTTTTTTCCAGGATTCTGATTGGCTGGCATGACGTTAACAGCGTATTTATGCGGATTTGTGTAAACGAAGAGATTTTGAAAACGATCTTGTGTAAACGATGGAATTTTTCAAAACGTAGAGGAGGAAATATCCGTTTTTGTAAATACCCGGCTATGTGTAAATGGGGCCTGAATCTTGTTTCCTGTGGACACTCCCACTACCCTTTGACTGGACACTCCCACTGGAAACGCCCTTTGGACCCTGGGCCAATGGATGCAGGCTCCACACTGAACCATCCTCCACTCTCAATAATCAGCAGCACCTGCTCAGCTCAGACACACTCATTTGCTTAGACACTGTTGCTGCCACCATCACCAAACATTTTCTCTCAAGCCTTGAAGGAAATCTGCAAACCACCTGGACCAGGTGAGCTGAGATCCACTTCAGCATTTCATTTGGAGTTTCAATGCTAATTCAGCTATTTCCACTAGTTCCCACAGCTGAGGTGCTGAATCATTGAAGATTATTGCTGTGGCGTATGGTGCTTCATTCTGCATTGGTCAGGCTTTATTGAGCTTTGAATTTTGTTGAACCTATCTAACTGGATGGCGAGCCAACCCTGAACTTTGAATACCTGCAGAAAGGATTTGAGCCCTTGTTCAAGAGCTCAATTAGCAGGGCTCAAGCCTGCCTTGCACTTTCCTGACTTGGCTTGACTGACTTTGACAGTGGTTGAGAACTGAAGTAAAAGTGCACTACTCATTTGATAACCCTAAATACTAGTATTTGAAATGACTAATCTAGTCACTGTTTGAAAGGCCTTTTTCTTTGTTTTTTTTTCTATGTTATATGTTGTGTCCTTTCTGTAATGTTTGTTTAATCATTTTAACAATATACTGCAGTTAAATTCAAACCTTGGTCTCAGTGTTTCATTGTCCTTCAATCAGCTCCTTGAGTCGAGACTTGCACTAGCCCACACTTGATGGTAGCCTGATTATATGTGCTACACAGACACAAACCCAAATGTTGAAACCCAGTCGGCAACGGACATAGTAAGAACCAGTACAGACCAACAGGGAGGAAAAACAAGACAAAATATCCTTGCAAGGCTGAGATACATGCACACAATCAGGCCAAGGAAAACTAAGACAAAGAGAGAACTTCAAAGTAAAACAGGAATTAAAGGTAACAGAAACAGCCCTCTACAAGAAAAAAGCTCAACCCCCAACCACAAGAACCAAACAACCATAACAGTCAGACTTTGCACTCATTGTTTTTAAAGGGGACCTATTATGAAAAACATGTTTTTTCTTGCTTTAACATATATAAAGTGGTCTCCCCTCAGCCTGCCAACTCAGAGGAGGAGGAAAGCAACCAAATTCTGCAGTGTCTGTACAGCCGCCCGGATGATCCATCCAGTGTGATGTGGCTTCTACAAGCCGTTCAGATTCTGCGCATTTTCGCATGCAGTTATGACACAGTGTAACTCCACCGGCCGGAGTTTCTGCCATTTTTTCGTAGTGGTATATCGCATCATTCAGTCAGCCAATCAGCACAGTGCCTCATTATCATGGCCTCCCCGCCCTCTCAGAATCCCGCATAGAGAATGGGGTTAGAGAATGGGATGATAAAGACATGGTTTAGAGGCTGAATTTCTAATTTATTTAGCAAAAACAATCAAGCTTGTTTTTAAGACATTCAAGTCCTGTTTAAAATAGGGATTAGATGCCATAATATGTCCCCTTTAAGTGTCTTAATGGTCTTGGGCCCTCATATTTTGCAGAACTTCTTTTACCATACCAACCCTTGTGGACCCTGAAGTCCTCTAGTACTGGCCTTTTATTAATTCCAAAAGTTAATACAAAAACCTATGGTGAGGCGGCTTTTCACTTCTATGCCCCACGACTGTGGAATAACCTGCCGGTGGACCTTTTTTAGTCTTGCTTTTAATTAATGACATTTGATCTCTTTTTTAAGTACTATTTCACTTTTATCTAAACTTTTTTATTTATTTAATTTTTTTATAATTTTATTCTAATGATTTTATATTTCATATTATATGATGATTTGATGGTAGATTTCGTTTTAGTTCTTAATTTCCAGTGTCTCCTCAGCGGAAGCGTCAGCTGGTCTGTTGGACCTTCATGGCGGTCCACCATTTTTTTAATATTTTTTTATGATGTGTTTGTTGTGTATTTGCGAGGGAGTGGGGTTTTTTGTAAGGGATAGGGGTGTGGGGGGATTCAGCCATGCTTTTACTTTTAAATTGTATAATTTTTAAACATGTAAAGCACTTTGTGCTACATTTGTGAATGAAAAGTGCTTTATAAATGAAGTTTGATTGATTGGTTGAAATCAACAGTCCCCAAACCTATTTTGAAACCTGTTCAAAAGAAGAAAAAAAATCCTGGAAAAATGTCCCTGAAAAGACCAAAGTGGAAAATCTTTGACTGTACCCAAAACCATGTTGGGGGGTACTGCCACAGTTAAAGCGCAGAGATGGTGAGGATAGCTTACTTTGTAAACATGCAACCGAGAAGTCCACCATAGATAGGAAAATGATTCATGGTTAAATCTTTATAATCTATCTATAACGGCAGTAGCCAATCTACAACAGAACGGGTAAACGAAAAGAACCATGTTGGTTCGATTCACCACAGCCTAGACTTAACAAATCTCGGGTTCTAGATGGAGATTAGGGTAGATGGTTTCACAAGCTAGGGAAGCTTTACATGTTCTTCAAAGTTTTTTGTTTTTTTGGGGGGTGGCTGGGTGGGGGGTGGGAGAGGGGTTATACACAAAGACACACCATAATACATCTTTAGTTCAATATATATTTATTTATTTTTTGTTCATGTAAGTTTCTATACTGTGCCTAATCTAAATACAGTTTTTTTTATGTCCTGGTATGTAACGCTGCAAATTGAGGATTTACTTTCTTTTGCTCATGACTGTGCGACAGTCGCTATCAAAATCTGGAAGTGGAAATTAAACCTGCGAATGTCTGATTCATTCCAACAAGTAAAGAGAAATCCTGCATTAGCGGCAGCCAAAGCTCTGATCTGAAAAGCACAGATTCACTTGAAGTATAGATGCAGTTTCAGTGCCAGCACAGTTCTGTGACTCTTTGAAAATGCTCAGGCATCTGGGACATCTGAGAGACTGATTTGAACATATTGCACTTGTGTTGCAAATGAATTGGTTCCCCCAGTCTCAAAGGCTGTCAGCAACTCACTTTGTATGAGAGCTTCATTCATCAACACATTTTTCCCTGTGAACAGCAACCGTTGGTGGAGGAGGTTAGCGTAGGCTGGGGAAAAACTTTATCCATTTCTTAGACTTGTTCTTCTGGAAAGGCTGAGCATTTATACAGTATTATGCAAAATTAGTAAACCAAATAAAAACTGGTGCATATAAAACAATTTTTTCAGTGCAGCCACGTAAATAGCAGCAGCTGTGAAACTACAGGGTGTCCTCAAAAGGCCAAAAAGCTCCTGGTTTCAAATTCAGCTGATTTGTTGGAGAATAGTGGCCACCCACCGCCAGCTTAAACTAGTAGAGCTGACCAAGCAGACTGGAGGCTCGCCAGGCTTTTCTTTTCTTTTAGTTTTTTTTAGAGAAACATCAGCCACCCATCCGTTTTGTTTAGCCACCCATCCGTTTTCTTTACCTGCTTAACCCAGTGCAAGGTAACAAGGTCTACTGGGGCCTATGAATTCAATTCAATTTTATTTATGTAGCGTCTATTACAATGGAAATTGTCTTTGGGCGCTTTCCAGAAACCCAGCACATGGCCCAGGAGCAATTATTACATAAACATAACATAAACACTGTCAGGTAATAACTCCCCTAGTGGGAGAAAAACCTTAAGCCAAACAGTGACAAGGAAAAACTCCTGGAAAGAAACCTTGAGCAGCACCTGACTTATAAGGGGCAACCCTCCTGCTGGAGGCCAGCTGGGCAGAGCAGGATAAGAGAGAGCAAACAGAGAGAATGAAGAACATAAAAAGGAGAGACACAGACACAATGGCTAACTGGTGCACTACAAGAATGACTAAACAGATTTAGACAGCAGACACTGAGGGGATTAGAGGCGGGGACTGCAGGCCAGGATGTCAGCAGGTATCTACCAGATATCCATACAGACAGGTGGAAGCAAGCAGTGGGATGATCAGAGGGGGGGACTGCAGGGCTGCATTTAGCTCCTGAAGCTCTGGCCTGCAAAAATGCACAGAAGAGAAAAGGAGGGGGAGACCAGCACAACAACACGTTATTCCGACCAGATCCTCCCCACTCCATCTGGCGCCCCGGCTGGCCAGAGGGGGCATGTATAGCCCAGGACTGCTGGATTTTTTTGTGAGGGTAGTTCACATTAGCTACCCAAGGGAACACGGGGAAAACATGCAAACTCCACACAGAAAAAACCTTTTGCCAACCCCACCCAGGGTGTGGGTGCTGAAGTCATGGAGGAAGTAAACACGCCCTCAGCACTCACAGCCTCCCCATACTGATAACATGTATTTCTGGACTGGTTGTTGCAACTACCATTCAACATATTTCTGGTTCAATTGCTGCTTATATCTGCAACATCGTTGCTGAAAATAACTAAAACAGTCATAATCTTACCAGCTTCAACCACAACTGCAATGCAATGCAGACAGCCGGATTACAAATATAGTTTTATTACAGTGCTTCAAGTAATGTGGATAAAGAGAATGATCTTGTCATCCCTACCAGGGTCAAAGACGGGACGCTTACTTTTTCTGTCCGATGGAACTTTTTACCTAATAATAAACATAAAAATGAATAAAAAATATAACATGTATGTCTAATACGTTCCTTCTACATGTGCCCACTCTTATTTTATTTAAACATGTTGGTTATTGGTCATTTTCTGCCATCTGAAGTGTGAAAACATCATGTGGGGTGACTGTCCGGCCTTGACTTCTGTTTGGACAACTGGTTTTAAATCACATTAAAACAATTTAAAAATAATGCTTGCCCTATTGGGCATACTTTCAAACTTGTTTTAGATTTATTGACAAAGTTATGGAACATTTGTACACACATTTCAATCATAATACACAAACTAATCTTGTCCGAATATGTTCATTGTCTGAATTATCATCTGGGGCGACCATGAAAAAAATACAATTGAGGGACTTTTATATTGACAATCATCTCAAAGAGGATGTTGCATCAGCCAGTTACTCCATGAGGGTCCCAGAGAGACAACCTGCAGGTCAGTAGTCTCTCTCTCCTTTACAAATAAATCCTCTTTCTAACTGCTGCAGTGTATACGTCACATTTTGATATCATGTGGGGTGACCACCCTAAAACTGTAAATAGTTCGTTTTATTTGCAAATCTATATTTTGTAGGTAAATTTGTAAGTGATATGTGGTGAGAAGTAGCTAGCTTAGATCATATAGCTAACTGTTAGCCTGTTATATTTGATTAAACTTGAAAGCATCATGTGGGGTGACCACCTGTCATGTGGGGTAACCAACAAATGGCAATTCTGTATCAAATTCAAAATTGAATGTCTATCAGTTTTGGTTCAAATATAAATTATTGGTATAGCATGCATAAGTGGATACACCTTGTACACATTTTAAATCAGTTTTATGAATTTTAGAGTAAGTAAGAGGGTGACACTGCCATTATGGATAGAATGTATTTAAAAATGGTTTTCAAAAAATGAAAAGAAAAATGTGTCTATCTTTCTTGAACAGTTAATTTAATTACTGATACTTATTAAAATATAAATTTTGTTATGGAAATCTATTAATTTTGAGATAAATGGTCGCCCCAAATGACAGTTTAAAGGTTTAGAAAACACTAAAATACCTTTGTTTGAAGTTTTCACATACATGTATGTGTACACTACATTTTAAATGTTTGGAAAATGGCCAAAAATATCTTTATTTTAAGTATTTTAAAAATGGGCTACTCAAAGGCCTTATACGTCTTTGACCCACCACCTATAACTGAACATAGATCGGAGGATGACAACTAAAGCCTGAATTATGGTTCTGCGTCCAATCGACGCCGTGCACACGCCGTCGCCGTGACGCCGTCGTGAACCCTTCGGATTTCTCCGTCACTCCATTTCACCGCGGTGCAGTACCCCCTGCGACCGCTAGGGGGGTGCGATCTTTTCCTGAATGGTTTATCCAACTTTTTCCGGTCACAGTGAATCAAAGAGATAAGGAAAACTATTGTGCAAAAAAACTAAACAAAAAAAATCTCACATACATGAAGAAAAGAGCGCTGAAAGTTCACGACTGCTTCAAACCGGAAACCGGAAATGCGTTGCTACCAAGCGAACCAATCACAGCCCTCTCCGTCTGCATTTGGTCTGCGCTGCCTCGACGCATAGTTACAATTTTTGGGAGGTGCACGTCAGTGACGGCATGTGGTACGCGTCGACGCGTAGCCTACGGAGTAGGCACGGCGTCGTTTTGACGCAGAACCATAACTCAGGCTTAAGAGTCATGCATCAAACGTAGAGGCATGGCAAGACGAAAACTATGACCGATATCCAATAATTTCAGAGTCATATCTGTCGATAGTGATTCCGATACTTCATATATTTGTATTTTTCATATTAGGCCTACTGAACACTATACACAGGACCACAACGGATATAAACCCCTCTGCCCTAAGGCCTTGGCCCAAAATATTCAATCAATCAATACTCATTTTCTAAGTGTCTTCTTTCACTACTTAATGAGATGAGAATACAAATTAAATGTACTAAAAATGTAACATTTATTCCCTTAATTTTTTTTACAAAGTATTTGAAATGTTTGTTATTGAGGTAATCTACTTGACACTTTTGAAATACTCTGTCTGCTGCCATCAAACATGAATAATAAAGTCTTGCACTTTAAAGATTAATTTCACATTCAAACTTAAATAACTATCTAAAATAAATAAAAGAAAAGAAACTCTGTGCAGGACAGGTCAAATATACCTCTAAACTAACAATTGCAAACAACTGTATTGATAATGTCCATAAAACAAACAGAAGAATCCAACAGTACTGTACTGTAACTAAAACTTTCCGACAGTGGCATTTCAAGTGCATATCTCAAATGACTGCAACAAGATTGCTCTATTAAAGAAATAAAAATAAATTGCACTCTGTAATCTGTAATCCCCTTTTTTCCTGCATTATTTTAAATGAAAGTATATACCAGCAATAAATTGTACATAATGGGCCACAGTCCTATGTGAACATGGGAAGCCTTAATTTCAACTTCAAGGCCCAGCTCTGAGACCTGCCTCGATTTCTTACAGTTGACCGCATGGTCTTAAGACAAAGGAAATTAAGGAATGACTACAAAGCCCAGCGGGCTTTGCAGTTTATTGCCCTTACAGGTGCCGTGAAAACGTCTACTGTCCTTACGTTTTCTAAGGACTACATCTCATCTCCGATCAGCTTGACCAGCATCAGCCGAGGAGCCATCATCAGCTGTGCTCGTGAAAGCCCACTCGCCAGTATTACTGTGTTATTTAACCACCAGCGGGATGCGCTTTGCGTCAGCAGGGGGGCCTGCTGTAAATCGGGGTCCCTGACCAATGGACTGTCCGCGTGTCACCTTCATCCTGACGTGTTTGGGCCTTCATAGAAAGTTGCTGCTGCTAGAGATGCATCTCCATCTCTTTGTTTTAAAATGTTTCATGATAAAATAAAACTACAAACCCATCTATAATCACAACTCTACTTTGGTCATCATTACTGTAATCCTGCCACACAGTGGCTGCCATGTTTCACTGGCGGTGTGTTTGGTTAAAGACGAAGTGTTTTCTCTGCTTCTCTCGAACTTAGCTTGGGGTAAAACTAATGAGTGTCTTCAGTGAATGGAGCCCTGATGTGGTCCCTTGCTCAGATGCCCAGCTGCTCCAACATCACCAGGAAGGCTGTTTTGCTCTGAACCAATCAGACTAGAGCCTATCCAAGGCACACCTGCAGGAATAACCACCTGCACTTGCGATAATTGGGTCAGAAGCATGCCCACATTTATCACCCCACTCGCTGCAGAATAAGCTCTGTGCAAAGCACCTACCTGAGAGGATGTGCCTGGACAGGAGACAACCTCCACAATATA
Organism: Cololabis saira; assembly: GCF_033807715.1. Taxonomy (NCBI): domain Eukaryota; kingdom Metazoa; phylum Chordata; class Actinopteri; order Beloniformes; family Belonidae; genus Cololabis; species Cololabis saira. The sequence continues at coordinate 37,312,461 of NC_084594.1, forward strand.
GGTTCTTTTCTGCTTGACCTTCAGAAGGAAAAACCACCAAAAGACAAAAGTGTAAGCATATCAGTGGGACGCACAACAAGGTTCCTTTGTTAAATCTGCAGAGAACTGAGGTTGAACTGGATAATGAGTTTAGCTCATAAAAATTCCCAGTTTGTCTTTAAAATCTGGCTTGTCTTCACCTGGCATTAACACTGACACTGGTTTATAGTTCATCTTTGGCTCACGCATCTCTGGCTTACAGTCCTGTTTTTACAAAACTGAGTCATGCACAGCAGCCACTGCCCATGTGCCTCCTTCTTCCTAAACAGCATGTCAATTAGTCAGAAAGCTTTTAGATGATACAGTATATGCATTATTCAAACCAGCATAAGAAAATGCAAGACCTTGTTTTTTATTTTTAACAAACATTAGATATTTTGATAGAAAACAAGAATAAACAAGCAGCGATGAACGGGCCCTCGCGTGTGCAATTTTCACCAATAAAGGTCAAGGACTCAAAACCGAGTCCAATGAAACCACCCACGACTCTCTATGTCAAACCATTCAAAAGTTATGGCAGAAAAAAGTAACTATCAAATAACGACCAATCAGGAGAAGGGGCGGGGCTAATTTACACTAATGAAGGTTAAGGACTCTAAACCAAATCCTATGACACCACCAACATGTCTGTATCACAACCTTTTCAAAAGTTATAGCAGGAAATAGGAACTATCAACTATCGACCAATCAGAAGAAGGGGCGTGGCTAATTTGCACCAATTAAGGTGAAGGTGTCAAAACCAAGTCTGATGACACCACCCACTACTCTGCATGTCCTATCTTTCAAAAGTTATGGCAGAAAATAGGATCTATCAAATATCGACCAATCAGAAGAAAGGGCAGGGCTAATTCATGCCAATGAAGGTCGAAGTACTCAAAACCGAGTCAGATGACACCACCCACGACTCTCAAACCATTCAAAAGTTATGGCAGAAAGTAGGAACTATCAAATATGGACGAATCAGGTGAAGGGGGGGCGTGCATTTTGCCAGCTAGAGTCGCCACGGTAATGCTTTTGACTGAGAAAAGTAATGCGCATCGTCGCAGGATCGAGACGCACATTTTGATGTATAACACACCTGGGTGCACGTTACGGTTCGGGCAAAGAAGCGGCCGAAGAAATGGCATAAATTGCACCAAAATTACACGATTAATTCAAAATGGCCAACTTTCTCTTCGGTTTCGGCCATGGGGCAAAGAGACTTTTCTTTAAGTTGTGACATGATACAGGTGTGTACCAATTTTCGTGCATGTGCATCAAACCGTATTGTTGTAAAGTTTTCTAGGGGGCACTGTTGAGCCATTAGGCCACGCCCATTAATGCAAAACCCTTAAATAGCAAATTTTTCGCCAGGGCTGGCTTGCGGGCAAAATTTGGTGACTTTTGGGGCACGTTTAGGGGGGCAAAAAGGCGCCCATTTCGTCGGAAGAAAAACGAGGATAAAAACAAAAACGAGAAAAACTCCTACAGATACAATAGGGCCTTCGCACTGTAAGTGCTTGGGCCCTAAAAATAAAATAAAAAGACTGTAGTTTCATTCATGAGCTGGCTAGCTCGGCACGGTGAGTGAGTGAGCGACGCGGCTTTGTGGCGCTCAAACCCGGAGACTGTGTTGGGGGGGCTCATAAGATGGGGGGCCGGGAAGGCGTTGAGATGAGGGAGGTGTGGTTATCAGCAAGTGTGTGTGTTAGCGGTATGTCTGTGAACTTTGCCCCAGAGCTACTCCTCAGCCATTGTCCTTGATGTTATCAGACGGCTCGGTACAGTTCTGATACAAGTCCACAGATGTCCTAGGAAGGGGAGGGCTAGTGGGGGCAAAGCACCTTGTTTTTCATTCTTCCAGGGAGATTGTGACTGGAGCTGCCTGCCAGGCTGCTCTGTCAAGGTCAGATTATAGAATCAACAATTGTATTGAAAAAAACAGGCAGATCTCAGTAATTTTCCATCTGCCTTAAAGGAGCCGTCTGTAAGAAATGGCCAAAACTGGTACTGCAGTCACTTTCAAAATATTGTTGAGCGGCGTGTACCCTCCCCCTCCTCCCCCCGACCAGAGGTTGCCAGGTAGGCTGCAGAATGCAGCAGGAACGTAGGCTGCCATGGCTGCGATAATTAGAGCCGAGCTGGCAACCCGGATGCCGAAACAATACTGACTTTGTGATTGGGAGATAGGTGGAGGGTGGAGCTTCAGAAACAATACTGACTTCGTGATTGGGAGATAGGTGGAGGGTGGAGCTTCAGAAACAATACTGACTTCGTGATTGGGAGATAGGTGGAGGGTGGAGCTTCAGGCCAAAACAAAAAATTACAACATAAACATCAGTTGAGGGCTGCAACTCCTCTTTTTAAACTGGAATATCCTGGCTTGAGTGCTGTTGTCAGTGACATAAGTATTTGAAATGAACATGATTTTTAAATGTCTGTTGACATATCGGGGTCATTTTATGATTTGTTTTATTATTGCTCTTACATACAGCTCCTTTAAGTCTCTTGTTCATCAATGGCGATTCCAAACAGACGAATTTGTGGTCAATTCCCGCCAATCCGAGCTTCCAACTTCTCCAAGGTCTTTTCCATCTTGCCAATGAGTTCAAAAACCGCTGCCAGCCTGCGATTTAGCTCTCCCAGCGTCAGAGTCTCAGTGCTGGTCACAGAGCTTATCCCCTCAGCCACGTCGGGCAGCTCTGAAAGGGCCAGAATAGCTGTCGATGGCTTACGCATTTGTTGATATACCAGGAATCCACCAGTTCCAAAAAGCAGAAATCCTGTTATCATTAATCCAATTATGAAGGCATCTTCAACGTCCTCGACGGACAGAATCGACAGGCACATGATCCTCCAATGTTTACAGGAATCCATCATGTATCCGGCAAAAAAATTCCTGTCGGGGCAGGATGGCTCCCTTGTCCCCTGACTTCTCGTTGCAAAAATTTGATCAATTGTGCTGAGAGACGGGTTAACGAATTCCATGATTGTAGAAAGTTTCGGGGAATGTGAAAAAGAGGGGCTCTAAAAAGACAAGACAGGACAAAAGCAACAGCAGGGCAGATAGGGAGGGAGAGGGAGCAGAAAAGTGTCCGCCTTCACCGAGAGCCGGAAAAAGAAACACATAAAACACAAAGACATGGGCTTCAAAATAAAACAGGAAGTGTCAAACCCTGACAACTCATTTATATCAAATACATACTGAAGCTTTTATTGTTGTTTGTATTTGATAGAGAAATTTAAAAAAGCAAATTGACATTTTCTGCACACATAAAAAGGCTGAATATGACACTTGATTACTTTACCTAGTGTTGTACAAAATGATGAGCATGAATCGTATTCCAATTTCTGTTACATAGATCCAAAATGGCTCAAACTTAATGATAATATACAGTATTTGGTCTCATGTTGCATTGTAGAGAGCATCAAACATTTAATACAGTGGGGGAAAAGGGTTCAAATATATCATCATAGAGATTCCTGGGAGTAGACGAAATGAGTTGACAGGTGATGCTTATCTGATGTTGGAACATCCATTCACCATTATCTATGCCCACCTTGACCAATTTAGGTTCACAGGGGTCTGCTGGAGCCTATCCCAGCAGTCTTTGGTGGAAAGGCAAGGATACACCCTGGACAGGTTCCCTGTTTATCACAGAGTAATGTTGGAACAGTTTATTAGATTTCATCTCTGAATTGGCTGCAAGTCTGGAGCAGCCATGTTTCTGCTGCAGAGCTCACATATTCTAACTCAATTTATGCCCACAAGTCAGTCATGACTTTGTTTGAGCAATAAAATGAAACACTTTCCTCTAAAACTTTGGTCAAAGGATGATGACGTTCCATGTTATCTGTGAGGTAATGATGTGTGCCATGGCTCAGCCAGGGAGTAGCGATAATGATGGTACTCATTTAACATATTTACTGGATTACAATTTTATGGCTAATTTAAAACCAAATTTAAAATCAAATGAGCATCAACCAAAGTAAATACTGCAGGTTTGCTGAGGCAGCGAAAACCTCTGTATTATAGGAGAGATAAGTATTTCAACTATACTAACACAAATCCTTTATATAAAAGGTAGACAACTGTGCAGCTTTAGCTTACTAGCTAGGATTTCACTTTATGAACAGCTTTTTCAGATTACTAATGATATTCCCAATATCATTTTGTACTAATAAGAGAAGCCCCTGAAGACATAATAATACTCTGCTCTACACATTTGATCATAATCTAAAACAAACGGTATAAAATGCTCTCACATACAACCATAGGCTACTGTCATGCACACAGTACTATACACTCCTAAACTCTCCCTCAAACATATTCGATCCTACTCTTGTACACGCACTATCATACTATCAGACAGTCATAATGAAGTTCCCTCTAACACACAATCATACTCTTACACACTAACTACCAAACTCCTTTTTATACTTGTGTCGTGCCACAGGGAGCTTAGCTGATCAGTTATCAGGGGGTTATTAATAATTTTATTCACAATTATTATTAATTAATAAAGTCGACTATTTATCAAATTGAATTATCAAAATGATAATAATCCTTGTGGGGCACCAGGAAAATGATAACTTTCACAGCAGGAATCAGTCTCAGAAATTAGGGATTATTCCACCGGAATAACAAGAAGGTTCTATTATTCCTGGTGAATAATGTTGAAGGCTCTTAAAGAGTTCGGCACTGGCTCTGTCAAACAGTCATTGTGACAAGAATATTGTATGAAACAACTCATTAAAAATCAATCAGAATTTATTTACATACGGGTACCAAAGCAGAAAGCAACAATACCCCAAATAAATCCTGATGGCACACTATGATAAACATAAAACCATTAAACTAACAAGAAAAACAACAACAATAAAATGAAACTTAAATGCATGGAATGTAAAAGGAATAAAAGCAATAATAAACATGATATCAACGAACATCTACGGTTCAAAAACGTGGCTGCCAAAGATGGCTGCAGTGTTTAAAGATGGCGGGGCTCTGTGATATTTTAAAGATGGACGCGCCCTCGCAACGCCACGTGCAATCAGATGACGAACACGGGGCTTTAAAACGTGAATGACTAGCAGAAAGTGGCGACTACAAAATAATCGAACACAATCTCTCTCTTCTCCTCCCGACTCTGAAATCAAAAGGGGACGGTGTTGCAGCGTGCAGCAGCCAGCGGTCCCCCTCCCGGTCACGGCGCCTAGTCAAGTCGCCTCGGTGCGCGCGGGGCCGGTCCACTTCGTCGGACATGCGGGCTCCCGTCTGGGCTGATGAGTGCGTGGGCCTCACGGACGTCGCTCGGCGGGATGCGTCTCGGTCTGATCTGGCAGGCTGACCGGAGGATCCTTCCAAGAGAAAACTCAGAGCGGAGAGAGAAGTTAGAAAAGAGGAAGATCAGGAGCACCGTGCGCTCCTGAGAACGGATCTCACCCTGGACCGGGCCCTCCGAGCTTCGAATCGGCTCTTCCCCTTTTCAGCTCTCAGGGACTTGGGAGACGTGCGAGGTGAGAGCCGGAACCGCTCTCCGGATGAAAAGTTGAGACCAAGAGTTAATGGGAGGACGGAGGGAGCCTCCGGGCACCGCAGCTCCGCGGACCGCGGCTTCAATGGGCGGGCCCCGCGGGCCCGTTCCGATGCGGACCTCCCGCCTCCCCCCAGCCGGGGGGGAGAAAGGAGATGGGATCTTTGACCCGGAGCCAAAGCTGACCAGCTGCCCAGGACGAAAGGTTGAGAGGAAGAGAATGAAGCTGTTGCAGCAACGGAGTTTTGTCCTTCCGCGCGCTGCGGTGACGTCATCAGTGCCTCGCTCATGATTGGGTGCGCGCCGCTTTAGGCTCCGCCCCCCACGCAAGGCACGCTGGGCTTTGTAGTTTCCGACAAGGCAGCCATTTAATTAAGGCATATTAAAGCTGGTTGGGGTTGAACAGACTTAGAAGTTGAAATACACGTTCACAAAGTGTTCACAAACATTTTTATGTTCAGAGTTCACATGAGTGCATGGGCGTAGCACAACACTTGGAGACAGCAGTTGATTAGGGTATTTGGTAGGGGATGCTTCCAGGAGTACTGGGCCATTTCCCACAGGTCATTCACTGTCTATACCAGGGGTAGGGAACCCTGGTCCTAGAGAGCCACAGTCCTGCATGTTTTAGATGTTTCCCTGCTTCTTTACACCCTGATACAAAGGACTGTGTCACTAACACACTTGTGCAGACCTGAATGAGAAGCTGGTGACGATCATTAATTAGATTCAGTGTGTTGATGCAAGGAGATATCCAAAACATGCAGGACTACGGCTCTCTAGGACCAGGGTTCCCTACTCCTGGTCTATACAAACACTAAAAATGGATACAACTGTATATATGAGTTTGGTCTGTATAGTTGAAACTAAGATGAATTAGTTCCGAGTGAGTGTTGGATTCTGTCTGGGCTACCCTTTGTCAATGATTCAATTCATAATTTTAAGAAAGAATGTCTTGCCATAGCAAATAAGTGGAATGGGCCCAGTTAGCTAGTCTCAGGATTCCATGTCTTCTTTTTGCAGAGAACATGGTCCTCTTAGCATAATTTAAAGGAGCTTGAGGCTGGATTTATGAAAAAAAATTGTATACGTTTTAATTTTTCTAGTAATAATGTCAGATGAAGCGTTCCAAACCAAAAAGAGTGAGCCCTCTAGTATATCTGTCCGTTGTCTTGAACAGGCTGTGTGCTGCAAAATGTGCTGCAAGGCTGGGGCCGCTTTTCCCGCGCTGCCCTGCGGATGTGACGTCACATGACGCTGCATGCGCGTTCTCCCCGTTTTTCGCTGTTGGCTGCAGTACCCCCGACGGCCGTCGTGGCGAAGGGGTGGCGCTAGAGAGTCTAATTTCTTAAAAGGAGCCTCATGCTCCTTTAAAATGCGATCTCCAGCTCTAACTGGAGTGGTTTGCAGCAATGTGCGTACGCCAGCCTTGGTGTGTGCGTGAAGAACTGCAACTTTTCACGTTCAAGTCACTTTTTGAACATCCAACCGTGGGCGTAGAAAGTGGCGTATGCACGTTTTTTGTGCACCAATCTTTTTGTACATCCCGCCTACTGTACAGGTACAGTTTCAAGGGTACTGGGACCAGGGCCGGATTTAGAGAGGCCCACTAGGGTGGGCAGACTGAAATGTAGGGTGGGCGAAAAAAATTTTGGGGGGTCAAACCCCCGAAATGCATTGAAAACTATGCTATCATCATATCAGTTCATCTATCTTCTCCACAGTATGCTAACCCAATTGCCCTTCCTGACACTTCCCTCTGCATTTACCCAGGCTTGGGACCGGTGTTCTGCCAATCCTTGCTACCTGCCGAGAAATGCTACTTGTGGTTCTGCGCACGCGCACAGTAGATTTTCAAAGTTTGATTGCCACGTCCATCATTTCTTGCACGATGTAAAATGGATAATATGGGATGTTGAGTATTTGATCCTTCAAAATACACTACCCATGACATGAATTGCATTACACTTTGTGAACATTATACGATAAAGAGAAAAAAAACAATTATATCGCTTTATTTGATATTCATTCAGTCATTCACCTTTATTTAACCAGGCAGGTCATTAAGAACATTCTTATTTTCAATGACGACCTGGCAAGAGACAAGGACCACTTGGGGGAAAGGAAGTGGTTTAGGGAGTAAAAAGCAGTAAAATTGTAGCTTTACAAAGGTAGAAAACCATTAGGTAGCATTTTTTGACAAAGCAGCAAAAAATGGCAGAACACCGGCACAAACAGGACACTGGCTTGTGCCCTGTTGAGGCTGCATTTATTTAATGTTTTTTTCTTTTTTTTTTTTATCAATCAATCGTACCCTACGGCGTAGGCTCTGCGTTGATTTAAAAGGTCCCGCGGCAGGCTGGCGGCTCCAGAGCCTGAAAGGCACCGCAGCACCGCCACCCGCACCGGCGCTCTCCGCCCTCGCCCTCGCCGCTCTGCGTTGGTGTAACGCGGAACCATAAATCAGCCTTACGGCGTAGGGCACGCGGCGACGCGCAAGAACGGTGCGCGTCGCCGCGTACCCTACGCCATAGGCTCTGCGTTGGTGTAACGCGGAACCATAAATCAGCCTTCAGTGTGTGCTCTGTGTGCTGTTCTGAACACGTCTCACGTCTCCGAGACACAACTTTTGCGGTATGCGTTCATTGTTCTGTCTAAAAATGATGCGCAGTGCCCACCCAATCAGAAACGGTACAGATATTTTGTGATATTTTTATATATATATATAAAAAAAATGTAATTATAAAAAAATAAAGGATCCCCATAACTTTGATTGGGTGGGCAGGACACACGTTTGGGTGGGCACAGCCCACCCCTGCCCCCCCCTAGAACCGGCCTCGACTGGGACTGAAACACAAAGCTATTCTTCCAATAGCTGTGCGTCTGCTCATTTTAGCTGCTGTTCTTAGGCTGTGATAGTAATGGTTGTCTAAGTGTTCCAATGTTCTTAAAACTTTGATAAGCATACAAAGAACGGGGAGTTAATTTCCCCTGAATGTATGTTTATGTGCCAAGTAAATCAAGGCATATGGACAGGGACAAAATCAAGCTTCTTATTTGCCACTTTTTTAACTCTGGACTGCCATTTGCTGACTGAGTATGCTTGATTAAACTGTAGTGCGACCTAGTGTGCACCCCTGGATTGGCATCAAAGATGGATTGAAACTGGTAAGAATGGATGAGTTTTAATAATGTTAAATATACACAGACCGTGTGGTTGAGGTGTGTGTGTGTGTGTGTGTGTGTGTGTGTGGGGGTACGCCGTCTGTCTTATCCCCCGTGAAGTGGGTAGGTGCACTGCTGTGGAAGTTAAAGGTCGATTAGAGTATTTATCAAACAATTGGTTTGAACAGAGGGCCGTTTTGGTTCATACAGGAAATGTGGGTCATTTGACATTTTGTTCAGAGTTAAAAGACACTCATGGCGCCAAGTCACAATAGCTTTATTCCGTTTTGGCTCGTTTGAGTCAAAATTCTTTCCCCAGGTTTGTTTTTGATGAATGCGTGAGCACTTTGGGCTGTGTGCTCTACTGTATGCCAATGCAGCAGCAGTGTGACAAATTTCTGGTAGCCTAGTTACTGCAAGCACCAAGAGTGGCCAGCTTTCTGCAGTGCTCGCTCACACTCATCGCCTTCATGACTCAATGACATTGTAGAAAACTCGTCAAGGATGGGAGAAAAGTTCAGTGTAAACTGGAAGATACATTTTTTATTAACTGCACTGAAACACTGCCCTCATAAACAGCAGATTCCTGCCTTACATCAAGTCCCATTTGTTATCCATGAGCTGTAGTTACAGTATTTGCTACTACTCTTCAACTCACAATTTTCCAATCTCTCAAATCTGCCCAACACATCATGATTCAATAAAATTTTCCAGCAATGACAGTTTTGTTATGGTTACGTGGGAGTAGGACCCAGATGCAGGAGAGATGCAGGAGTTCCAAAAAGGTGATTTATTTAACCAAAGAAAAAAACCAAAAACCAAAGCGATGCCGAGCAGGATAAAAAAACCAGAGCTCAAAAAACTACAAAAAACCTGGGCAGAAAACACGGAAGGAGGAAACAGTACGGACCGGCAGGGAGCGAGGAAAAGACAAGACCAGATATACACAAGGGTTAACGAGACACAGGTGCAGACGATTAGGGCAGATGAGAAACAGGAACGTCAAACAAGAACTCAAACACAAGGACATGTTTCTTTTGGTTTAAGGAATCAGCTGAAATCAACTCATGGGTGACTCACAACCAGCCACTTTAGGGCCGCAGCAGTTTACCCAACGGAACGGGTCTGCCGCACGATGGGATGTGATCCCGCAGGGTTTCCGCCACCCTCTGCCCAGTTCTATATGGGAACTGGCTACGATTGGACACAGGCCAGTTGAGGACTTGGAAGCCATGTTGTTGTGTATGATTTCTCTTGTTCTCTATTGGAAATTGTGCACAGTTTCTGTTCTTTTTTGTGTTACTCCCTTGACAACTGACAAGACTTTTAAATGACCTTGGTGATGCACGCGACATTTATAATTTGACTACAAAACATCATGACAGTAATGATTAAAATAATTTTATTATGGATGGTTTGACTGTAGTTAGCTACAACATAAAGGGTCTAGGAAATCCAATTCAGTTGCAATGTTACGAGAGACAGGTCTCTCGTAGGCAGAACACCTGAAATTAAAGAGGGACTGGATGGAACAAGTATACGGTGCATCTCATGGGGTAGGGAAGAAAAGGGGGGGGGTTGCTATCCTATTTAGAAGGAATGTTTTTTTTAGGCAGATATATTATGGTGATAGGCACGGCCGCCGATAGGGGGGGACAAACGGGTCTGTTGTCCCGGGCCCAGGGTAGGGGGCGGGGTCGGGTTTTTTCTATGAGAGCATTGAAACTAAAAGCCAGCCGTTTTCTTGAAACAAAGCTAAACCATCCAGTTTGGGACATGAGTGAAAACAAGAGACATTTTAACGCCATTTATCACCTCAGGTACAGTATGTAGCGGTGCATTTACAAAATGTGTTACGAGATTTCGATGTTGGCGTTTCCTCAAAATGTCATTTGTCACACACACACACACACACACACACACACACACACACACACACACACACACACACACACACACACACACACACACACACACACACACACACACACACACGCACGCACACACACACACACACACACACGATACAAATAAGGAGCGATGGTAGGAACCTTGTACAGGGACAAAAACAGCTGTATATATGAAAAAGGATTCATTTACAAAGTGGAAGCTGGGTTCAGAAACAACTGCAGGTAAATGGCACTGGGAGGCTGCATGGAAACGGTAATCTGACTGCCCAGCTTTTTCCTGTTGAGCTTGGGTTAGCAGGCCTCTGGAACGTGGTGGTGGTGCAGAGTGACACGCATGTTTGACAACCTGATGCAGCCTGAAGACTTGTTCACAGAAAACACAACCAGATCAGAGCGTGATCATACCCAAAATACAGACTGAGCCAACTACAATAGTAGGTAAGGTGGTGCTGGTTGAAGAAGTCAGCTGGACGTAAAAGCTGGAGCTCATCAGTGGCACCACAGGATGAGCAATTAGCCACGCCCACAAAAGGATGGAGCTGTAGCAGTGAGTACAGAAATAAAAAACATGGGGAAATCCCCAATCCTCAACACAACATTGATTGCAGCAACGCCCCATACAACCAAAGCATTGACCAGTAAGGGGCCAGTAAGCTGTAAGTAACAACCATAAAAAAAAGTCTGTACTGAGCATTAATATATAATATAAGACCTGTAGTCTGAACAAAGTTAAAGGGGACCTATTATGAAAAACACGTTTTCTCTTGCTTTAACTTATATAAAGTAGTCTCCCCTCAGCCTGCCAACTCAGAGAAGGAGGAAAGCAACCAAATTCTGCATTGTCTGTACAGCCCGGCCGGATGAGCCGTCTAGTCTGATGTGGCTTCTACGAGCCGCTCAGATTCTGCTCCCGTCGTTACATAACAAGGGGAGCGTTGGTCTCCGATGCGTGAAACCACGCCCACAACCAACTCCGCCGGCCGGAGCTTCCGCCATTTTTTCGTAGCGGTGTATTGCGTCATTCAGGCCAATCAGCACGGTGCCTCATCATCATAGCCCCGCCCACTCAGAATCCCGCATAGATAATGAGGTTAGAGAATGGGAAGATAAAGACATGGCTCAGAGGCTGAATTTCTAATTTATTTAGCAAAAAAAAATCAAAAGCTTGTTTTTAAGACGTTCAAGGCCTGTTTAAAATAGGTATTAGATGCTATAATAGGTCCCCTTTAAGAAAGTGACCTACCAATACAGGGGATGTTTAAACTATTTTATATGGAAACATCAGAATCAGAAAATATGAAGAGAAGACTCATTATTGTATCAATGCATTTATTCATCCATCCATTGACTTGGGGTCATGGGCATCTGTTAGAGCCTATCCCAGTTCTCTTTGCTTTGAAAAGCAAACAGGTCACCAGACTATAAGAAGACAATACAGGTCTTAGAAAACTTAAACAAAAACTCAGGAGCACTCCAAATTCTATCAGGTGAAAGTTCTCGCAGGAAGAAGGCAGTTATACTGCAATTGCTCAAGTAACACACGTCAGGCCCGTGTATAAAATATGTGCTTCAGGACTGGTGACGCTGTGAAGTGCAGAATATGAGGAAACGTGACGTCAACAATAGCTTCACAACCACACGGGAAAGACAGGAGAGTCCCCACATTACCAAATAAGTCACACAAGAGTGGAGCAGCAACAATCTCACAATCAACCACATGATCTGAACATACAACTAAAGGCAGGAGCTCAATGATGGAACCCACAAATCCCGATGGCAGCTTTGGCTCCCTTAGAGGAACCTGCTGATGCATCAAATCACACTGATCTGCTGGTCCAGGACCAAGACTGGACCATCAGCTGGTTTAGTCTGGATCTGCTGGTCCAGGACTAAGACTGGACCATCAGCTGGTTTAGGTACCAAGAGGATCCTTCTGGATCTCTGCCCTGAACTGGACCAGCTGCTGCGGTTCAGACCAACATGATGCTTTCAACTGGAGCTGCTACAGGTCGGACATCTCTGTCACCATGACGACCGTATGGGATGACACCTGGAGAAAAAAGCCAGATCCTAAAACATCCCATATATTATTGAATGTTTAGATAACATTGACAGTCTGATATCGAGTCACTGCAGGTGCTGCAGGACTCCAGAAAGTGTTTCTCCGGTGATCGAGTCCGGGATCTAGACAGGTCTCTCCTCCTGCGGATGCAACACTCCGAGTTACAGCGACTTTGCTCTTTATTTCTTACGTTTGCACCTCGATAATCCCGTTGGCACAAGTTGTCTTTCTGCAGCGGAGGAATCAGATCGTGATGCTTCATGTTTTAAATATAAATGTATATTGTTCACATTGTTATACTTATGAGAGAGGTGATCGCGGACATCCACAATGTGTAAGACTCAATAAACGTGTACATTGGTCTACATCTACTGGTTGACATTAGCCCACACCTTGAATCCAGAAGCAGGACTTACAGCCATCTTTGGTTGAGCATCCATAGTTGTTCAGCCTCAAACAGCAACACGGTTGTCTGAAAGAGAACAATCCATTCCCCACTTCTCAGCGCTAGACAGAGAGTTTCTGCGTATACGCAGGGGTTTTTATCTCATCTTGTATCCAGCTTGCCGTTCCAGCTGGCTATCTGATGAGAAGTAAAGCAAATATGATGATTATTTTTCTTTTTATATCAGTCAGCTTCACAGCATTTGTGTTGTGTTATGGAGCACTATGGAGCTACAATATCTGACGGCGTCTCATGTTCCTACTCCCTCATCATGACCCCCACTGGCCTATTGATTGGCCAGGTATCTGGAGCTTCCTTGGATGCCAGCTATCTTGCCTTTTGGATGTGTTGGCTTCATCCAGTCTAAATAACTATTCTGTCTATAATTCTATTTCTTGTCCTAGTTGTCAGGCATGAGCACTTCAAGAAGTAGCTTATTTAGTGTCATATTCAGGTGTCAAGAGTAACACATGTTTCCGTTGTTTCATGTCTTATACAAAAACAGGAATTATTTACAAGCTGAAACACCACATAGGCTTTAGTACAAGAGTGAAGGGGAACGTAGTAGTTCAGTTTTCACGTCTACTCAGCTGTTACTGAATGTTGGTTTGATTATTTAAGTCATCAGGCAGCATTAAAGACCTCTAATCTTCAGTGTTCATGGAGGAAAGAAAAAACATGGGGCGTTGTCCACGTAGCATTTCTTCCTTGCACAGCAAATTTAAAATAACCAATATATTTTACACATCAACACCATTTTCCTTAATTATGCAATATTTCTACCACTTTTTTTCATGACAATAGTTTTGCATACTGGCATTAATGAGTAAAAGCCTACTTCCTACAGATCTATTGAAGTTGTTGAAATCAGACCTAAGAAACTGCCAGCAGCAGATTTTCTTTGTCAACAGATGGTACTAAGGGTAGAACAAGTATATGACTTAACCTTTCTGCATCAATAAAATGTAATAAATGTGAGCTTAACTTCATCTCAGTCACATTAAGTCACATAAATAAAGTGGCATGAATGAAGTTACATTAATGGATAAACAACATGCTACAGTCAATAATGCTTGTATTTCTTATTTTTTGTGGCACTTTCCATGAAACTTTGACAGTGATGATTGCAAAAAAGTGCTGAAATCTTGCAGCTTCGACACATTTGAAGGACTTCTGGTTTGAACAGCTCTCTTCAGGTCGCAGCATATGTGCTGGGTTAAAGCATTGGCTTTGATGCGAAGCCATTGTAAAGCCTATTTACTTTGATGCTTATGATGCTGCTATCGTCCTGCTGCATCAGCCAATGTCTTCTAAGTTTAACCCTGGCATATTCTGATAAATTTGGGAATTCATTTTCCCTCTTATGGTGTAGTGTGACCAAACCCCTTGAAGCAGTGAAGCAAGCCCAAATTCTGATGTCCTTTTAAAGACATTTTACTGACGGGATAATGTTTTGGGTTTTCTTATCTGTGCTCTTTTGTGCCCTGAGTATTGGCCCAAAGAAATTCGACCTTTGCATCCATCAGTCCCAAAAATGTTCTTCTCATAATGTTGTGGATTAAGGACTTTGTAGTCAATTAACTAATTGAAAATTAACTGAAATGACTCAACCAAAAACCAGGGACATCTTTCCTCCGTCAATCATTTTCTTTGATTGTGTTATTAGTGGTACTACTACTTCAGGCTTGCTCACATGGATCCAGTTTTAATAGTTGGGCATATTTATTTCAAAACCCTGTAAAAAAAATAGAACTGAACTGAAATAATTGCTGATTTATCATAATTGAGGTAAAGTATCCAGTTAATTACACACATGGTTTATCAGTTTATTATCCAGGTGATCTGAAACATTATCCTTTATATGAAGCATTTGGTGCAATATTCGTCTTTCTACAAGCTGCTCTCGGGACTCTTTAGTGGTCCCCAGCACCGCCAGTTTTCTTTCAATTATTTCAGTGCTATGCTGATGGTTTGCATCTGGATGTATGAATCGGGATAAAAGAAAGCTGTACAAATGTAGATCTGGAGGATGGGTCTTCTGCTATCAGGAACCATTACTATGGTGCCAACTTCTAGTTTGGGGTAAGGAGGCCGCCACCACCGCCACCTTTAAAATCACACTTCAAACATTAGTGTTAAGTAAAGCCTCTAGTTAGTGTACACTCTAGTGTGGGCCAGTAGTCACAGCTGCAGCTACAGGACAAGACTAGACCAGCTCGTCTTAAGGCTGGGACACACCAACCCGATTAAAGGCAGTTTTTCCTGGCCACTGTTTGGATTAAAGGTTTCTTACTTGCTGCTGCAGACTCTACAGACAACAGTTTTCCTGGGAGCGTATCCCACCATAGACCTATAACATAGCAACAGTAACATCTTGTTGAATGGCCATTTCCTCCTCTGTTCCTTTTTGTATAGAGCCTCCATTTTAAATTTCCAAACCAGTCCGGTCTGCAGGTAAAGCTTGAACTGTGTTGTCAAGGGCAACGGCAGGAAGTCAGGACTGGTGTAAAGACATCCCACTGGTCTCCTCCAGTACTGCCCCAGGAAACACTGCCCAATTGGCACACTTTCATCATCTCAATTATATACTATGAACTTTAAATACAATACCTTCTGTGTTATGCCCATCATGGGCGTCAGTTTGATTTCAGAAGTGCTGGGGACATTTACCATAAACCTGAGTAAGGTTTGAAAAGTGCTGGGTACGAGCTAGGCCCATTACTTCCGAATTGAGGTTTCATGATAAATAATAGGCATTGCATTAGATGATGCGTATTGACGCGATATTGTCCCCATATTGAAAGCCATCTGCGCGGTCTTATTTAGGTCGTCGGAAACATCATATACATATTGCAAGCCTTTTATTATTTTAATATTGCTGATCATGGCTTACAGTTTAAGAAAACTCAAATATCCTATCTCAAAATATTTGAATATTCTGGGAATCTTAATCTTAAACTGTAAGCCATAATCAGCAATATTAAAATAATAAAAGGCTTGCAATATTTCAGTTGATTTGTAATGAATCCAGAATGTAAGACATTTTTGGACTCCAGAAAAATAAAGGACTCACAATATTCTAATTTTCTGAGACAGTCCTGTAAACTTGTTTGTGTCGTTGTGCTGAACCACTTCTGAATATCCACGGTTACTTTGTGTTAACGGAGCAGCAGAGAGCAGCGCGCTGGAAGCAGATGAGTGACGGACATTGGCTGATTTATGGTTCCGCGTTGCACCAACGCAAAGCGTACGGCGTAGGATACGCAGGGATGCGAACGTACGGCGCGCGACGCTGCGTAACATACGCCGTAGGCTACGCCGTCGATTTAACGCGGAACCATAAATCAGGCGCATTTGTCAGTTTTTTCAGACTTTTCGTCTTTTCAACTGAGCATGAAGACACATAAAATGAAGGTGCAATGCATGCTTATGCACCCTCGTAGAACCGGGCCTGCAGAACGCAACTTTTAATTCCCATTTCCCAAGCCCTACCTGGAGGTGAAGCTCAGTCCTCCCCGCAGCGCTGTCTGTCACACACATATAGATCTGGCACACAGACCCAGCAGGTCCTGTTGTCCCGCCACTAAGATTTTGCTGGCCTTAATGTTTCCTGTGTTTTATTTTGTTCATTATTGATAAATTTAGTGTTGATGTGTGTGTGTGACAGACGTGTATGGGGCGTTAATGAAAATACGGGACAAATCGCGTCTTACTTAATTTATTTTTTTTTTTTTTTTAAGTGGTGGGGACAAATCTGCTCGTCAGACAAAGTGGTGGGGACGCGTCCCCACCGTCCCCGGCGTAAATGACGCGCCTGATGCCCATCAAGATTGTAGATAAATTATTGAAACAGTGAAAATGGTATTAGCCAGGTGCCCTCTAAAAAAATATTGAACTGTATGTAATGCCTTTTTTCTTTGTCTTTTCTCTTTTTTTCTTTCTCTCTGTCTCCCATGTTGACTCTTTTTTCTTCTCAGTACTTTCATGTTCACTGCTCTCTCCACTTCCGTCGTCCTCTGTATCCTCATTTAATTCTCACTCGGCCACAAGAACAGAACGCTCAGGAAATATAAATAAGCATAAAATACAGTAAAAAAAAAATTCAAAATTATATTCTACTCTGAACTTCTACGAATAATTGCTTGGATAAAACTTGATGCAACATGACCTTGTTTCACAGCCTCAGAAAAATTGCAGAAAAAATAAATTAAGAAATATTACACATACATACATACATACATACATACATACATACATACATACATACATACATACATACTGGTTTCTCTCACCTTCCACACCTGTTCCACATCTGCAATCAGCCCTGAGTTTCTACTTAACCCCTCCACTCCCAGCCTTCACTGCCAGATTGTTCTCGCGTCAGGCCTGACATGGCAGCGGTTTTCCCCGGACTGATCGCTCTTTGCCGACCCTGCCTGTCCCCGACCTGTTGGCCTGCCTCCGTCCTGGTGATCACCTCAGCCTTCTGTCCCCGATCACTAGTTCTGCCCTCTGGTTTCTGTTTTCTTGCTCCCTGGCCTGCTCGGCGATTCTTCTGATTGTTTGGCGTTTCAGTTCCTGTGTTCCAGCTTCCAGATCTGCTCAGCGTTCACACCAGCTGTTTCTGGTATTCGTTCTACTGCCACTCTGAGCGTTACCACAATCCTGAGGACTGAACTCTGCTCATGCCTGCTGTGAGCTTGACTTTAATAAAAATCTTTACTGAACCGCTGGGCTGCATTTGAGGCCGCCACACACCCTTGTCAGATCCCTGCATTTACTTTATTTATTTTTGCAGGAAGCTTATTTCACTTAGAATAGAATAGAAACTGGGTGTTTGATTACTCCCTAAGGGACATTTTGGTCTTTGGTCCACATTTTCTTCAAAACTAAAACCTTGAGTACATGTCTAAACAATCATATTTCTTTGTGTGTAACAGTCAGAAGCATCAAGCTGCTGCCGAACAGGTTAACAAGAGGCTTGACTTTGAAGTGGCGTTTGTGAATGTTATGTATTCTACTCTACACTGACACATTTTTTCCTAAGCAGTACCTTGCGGGTGTGGATGAGTAGGACCCAGATGCAGTTGACAGAACAGGCAAGAGCTCCAAAAAGGCATGGTACGTAGTGGGGACAACAGCATAGCCCAGCAGGGAGCAAGACAAGATATACACAAAGGGCTTGATGAGAAAGGGGTGCGAACGATCAGGGCAGATGGGAACAAAGGGAGTCAAGACATAGCTTAAACACAAGGACATGAGGTTTCAAATTAAAACGGGACATAAATACAAAAACCCGAAACCAACACCTTGATGTGTGTGATGTATGTGGTTGAATCGAATGATGTGTAAACGGACAGCTCTGGAGGTGGATCAGAGACTTGCACTCCAACCCTTTAAACACTCAAATTCCTCCAGATTCTTTGAACTGTTGATTTATATTTTGCCGTAAAAAAGGATATAAATATATAAATACACGGCAAATTCAGACCTTCGAGAAAAAGAGTAATATTCCAAAAATATTTCAACGCTCGTTCATTTTAGTGATTTTCTCAATAAATTGTCAGTTTGAAGTAACACCATTGTTCTCTAATCTCATTACCAGCGCTAACGATCCATAGCCATTCACCTGACGACAGTCTCTCTTGTGAGAAAATGGACTGGAACCTCTCCTAATTATAGCCATTTCCACCAGTAACAACCTTTAGTGTGTTGCTAGATTGACTAGTTTTTACTCCAAAACCCATTCACAAGCATTCTTACTCCGCTGCAAGCCATGTTGGTCTTTTTTGATACAGGTCTGATTTTGCGCCTGCCTACATGTTCTCCGATTGGCTTCACTCCTGTCCAACAGTGTGCAGAGGCAGTGGTTTCTGCATCCTTTGAGCTGCCCCTGGATCAAAGTTAAATCCACAAAAACAGGGCATTTCTTTGAATTGAAGAGGAAATTAATTCAAATGGAACAGAATGCTTTTTGTTTTGTTTTTTTAGGCCTGAAATAGAAAAAAAAAATGTGTATATTAAAACTAGTACAAAAGACTTTCTATCGTGTTAAAATCTAAGTTTCAGTCTCTTTTGAAGCTTTATTTTTTTACTTTTAGAGAATGTTCGCTATTGAAGTCTTATGTCCAAGTTATTGGCAAAAAACAGCCAAACCTCTAACCTTCGACCTCTTAATGTGGATTGCTGTAACCTGACCACTCATTTATAGACTTAAATGGTTAATAATTAATCATTGCCTCCTCTGTAATGGAAGACAATAATTAAAAATAACAACGAACCAGAACCGGAAATGCGGTCTGCGTCGCCTCAACGCGTAGTTAAATTTTTTGGGAGGTGCACGTCAGGCTACGGCATAGGCTACGGCATAGGCTACGGCATAGGCTACGGCATAGGCTACGGCGAGCTTCCCGCGTAGCCACATAACCTACGGCGTAGGCTCTACGTTGATTTAACACAGAACCATAATTCAGCCTTTAGTGCAGGTCTTGGGTTGACGGGGAACTGATGGAAAATAATTTGAAGTAAAAATGCTAAATGAAAAATAGTAATGATAATATTTCTGTCTGCAAGATTATCAAAAAAGGTGCTTCTGGATCCTGAATTCCAAATAAAGACAAGTAATTTAATGCAAAATAAAGAAATGTTCTAAATAAGAGAGTACATAATTGGTGAGTCGAGCCAAAATAACCTCAAAATCACAATCACAATATTTTATAAACATCAAGCCAAAAAAGATGCTCTGATTTTTCTTAAGGTGGTGCCAAACACAAGATGGTTGGCTGTCCGTCCGTCCTCGTTCTTTCTTACATCATGTGTTCTGAACTGCAGAGAGAGCGCTCATCAGCTCTGACTCCTCAATGATTAAAACATTTGCAGTGTTGCTTATCAAACTGAGTAATAATGAGAAGTTCGGACAGTTTTTCATAACTCTTGAATGTAGTTAATATTTAATTTTCCATTACCTCTGGTTCTGAAGCTCAGACAAAGTCATATTGCCTTAATCATGATAAGATAATAACCAACTATAATTAAAACATTGATAAACTGATCAACTTAACAGAAGAATTATCTGTTTTTTAGAAAAATAGTGAGACTGTAGGAACGTAGGGGTTTTTATGAAGTCTTTCCTGTTGGCCGGGTTGCCGTGAGAATTTGGCTGGTAAGGTTATACCTCTTGTCCTTGGTAGGCGGGCTGGTGCTGGACACAAGCGGGTACTGAAAAATACAGACCCCTCTGGACACCTGCGTCCTCTTTGGTAAAAGTCCACTAACGTTGAGGAGTCGTGTGAAACGTCCTGGACCCCAGGTATTTAATAATAATAATAATTAAAGCTGCAAGCAGCGATGAACGGGCCCTCGCGCGTGCACTTTTCACCAGTTATGGTCAATGACTCAAAACAGAGTCCGATGAAACCACCCACGACTCTATGTCAAACCATTCAAAAGTTATGGCAGAAAATAGGGACAATAAAATATCGACCAATCAGAAGAAGGGGTGAGGCTAATTTGCACCAATTATGTTCAAGCACTCAAAACCGAGTCTGATGACACCACCCACGAGTCTTTATGTCAAACCGTTCAAAAGTTATGGCAGAAAGTAGGAACTATCAAATATGGACCAATCAGATGAAGGGGGGCGCGCTTTTTGGCGTCTAGCGTCGCCACAGTAACGCTTTTGACGGAGAAAAGTAATGTGCATCGTCGCAGGATTGAGACACACATTTTGATGTATAACACACCTGGGTGCACGTTACGGTTCGGGCAAAGAAGCGGCCGAAGAAATGGCATAAATTGCGCCAAAATTACACGATTAATTCAAAATGGCCAACTTTCTCTTCGGTTTCGGCCATGGCGGCCAGGCACCTCATTTCATAGGAAGAAAAATTAGAAAAACGAGGATAAAAACAAAAACTCCTACAGATACAATAGGGCCTTTGCACTGTAAGTGCTCGGGCCCTAATAATAATAATAATAGATTTTATTTATAGAGCACTATTCATTCAGGGAATCTCAGAGTGCTTACAAGATTAAAACGAGTTAAAATAAGTACCAGAAAAGGTCAGTAGCCTATCAATAACTGTGTATGTGGATGTCACACATCTTCAAAACAGTTAGCTCACAGAGTTGCCGTGGACATCATGACAGAGATGATAAAGTGAGTGAGAGAAGTGGTGGAAGTGATCCTATCATACCCAGTGACTAAAGAGGACTGTGGGGCAGCTTGTATGATCCAGGGTTGCTCCAGTTGGTCAGATCAAGCTTGAGAAATGTAAAAGGCATAAGAATTAAGGCAAGCTGAATAAATATAAATCTGGTGGTTTTTAGTTTTATTTTCCAATATTGTCATGGGCACATAAGGGTATATATTGGGCCACATCTCTGCTCGTCATCTCTTTTTGTCTGCCATAACTGTGGATTTAACTTGAGAAACAAGTTTTTTAGGGCTATAAACAAAGCTAGGGAGAGGACATAAAATTGAAAAATCCCACTAAACTCCAAAACTTCTCAGAAAAATAAACATTTAATCCTGTTCATTCTTGTTGATTTTTCCTTGTTTTTACTTTAGAAACCACTCCAACTTGGAAAATAAATGTAACCGTGGTCATTGTTGCTAGGCAACAGGTTTCCAAATACCTGCACCATGTTCTGCTTTGGTCTAAAGATAAGAAGAGATAAACAGAAAGGTGACTGAAGCAAATCATGTAATTCAAAAACAAAGACAACAATTATGTGGTGGTGGATGTGTGGTGCTCCCTCGAGAACCGTCCCACGCCAAATCAAAGTCTGGCCAGGAGCCCTTCGTCAACCCAGCCGGAGGCACACATGCTGCACATTGTTTTTACCATTGCTACCAGTGCACAGAACAACAAACCCTCTACCTTCCCATCAAAATAGAAAGCTGTGATTCTTGCTTAGGATCGTGTGCGAACCTTCACCCTTCATTAATCGAACAAAGCTCATGTCTGGGGATTGTGCTAATCTATATTTTCAAATTTTGAGCTGTGCTCAAATGCATGAAACAGTTGTATTGTGTCCATTGTTCAAAGCAAAATGACAAAAATAACGACTAGAAAGGTATCTGCAAGAATAGTGCATAATTATGAGCACAACTGTATGACTGCCTCCAGATGAGGCGTAAATACTTATGTACAATGCTATTAAATGGGTGTGTTCGCCTGATAATCACTGCCTGCAGGTTCACTGAAATTAGGTTAATTAGAAAGCCACAGGAGGCTGAGAGTGCAAGAAAAGGAAAATTAACCTTGGAGTAGTCATGATGTACAAGTTAGGGGAAATAGAAAGCTAGGTAACAGTGCACTATATAGGAGAAAACTGGCTGCTTTTCCCAGTTTTAAGGGTTTGCTCCAAAACTTGAGGAGGCTTGCTGGTCTGGTGCACTCAGGTGTGTGTTAACAGAATAATTTCTGTGAACAGAAGCAAAACACTGATGCAGCAACAGTGATCCTCCATGATTTCTTTCTGACATTTTTGTGCAGTAGAAGCCAGCATATTCATGAACAAATTATAATGAAAAGATGAAAAGAAGACTACAGAAAAAGAGAGTTTGAGTTTTAACAATGCGCGAGTGAGGAGCGATGGATTCGGTATAGATGTGTGTGGGTGAGTGATCGGAGTCAGGAGAGGTCTGGTGCTGTCACTGAAGCAGATTTCACGTGACATCAGTTACAGAAGAATGACATCACAAACGGATGAAATTCAAGCTGACAGTTCGCTCTGAAAAACATCAGATTCTTATCTAATTTAGGACCACAAGTGAAAGTGAGCCAGGTCAGATGTAAAGTAAAAACATAAACAGCTTTTGTGTCATTTGAGCTGTTCAAAGAGCCAAATAAATAAATAAATTGGATTTGGGTCACTTTTGCCTGCAGTGGGAACACAGCCCTTGAGAAGCAATTATTGGTGCCTGCCCATCTGGAGAAGGTTACAAGACAAAACATATTCAGTATTCTCAGGAGTGGACAGTCCAGCATGACCAGACAATGCATGCTCAAAGAAAGAGTTAAAAAAGCAGGGTTGGTGTTGACCGAGGTGGCGAATGTAATGGACTGGGAAGCAGGTGTAGCTAACTATAGACCTCATTCTTGAACTCTTCATAAATCTGTGAACAGATTTACACATAAATCCCCTCCTTACTAAAAAACATGTAATTGATCACTTTTTCAAGCTGCCTGACAACTGGTCAGCTATGATGGCTATCTCCCTACACCTGTTTTATCCCTAGTTAACCAGCAGTCTCTCCTCTTTTCCATAGATTGAAACATAATTTTGCTGTCTGTTCACAGCTATGTGCTTTTGTGGGGAAGGATTGTTTTCTGCACTGCACCGACTCTACTTGTTGACCTTTGTTATGGATCTCTTGCCAGACAGAAAGATCAGAGCTTGCGGATTGTTTAAGGATTCCCTGCCTAACACCTGTTTTTGAAACATGAGGTCTTTCGTTAACCCCAGCAGTCGCAGGTCGTCCACCATGTTGTCCTGCGTCTCCCCTGCTGATCCATTCTGTCAAAAATTCATTTAAACAACTTTGCTATGTTGATTCACTGAGTAAAACTCCACCTTTCCCAACATTCAGAGATGCTCCCCCGTTTTGTTCATCTCCACAGGAAAGCAGATGAGCTGAGTTTGCTGTTGCTGCCAATGCCTGCTTTGAGTTGTCAATGAATCCAGCATCCTCTACCCAGTTGTCTGCATCTCTGTGTGTTCAGTTTGCTAACCCATTAGAAAAGCTGCTTAAGAGTAAGAATTGCTGTGCGAGATTTGGATTATATTGTAAGAACGTGTACATTCCTGAATGCTGACTGGTCACAGATTGGGAGCTAGCCACCGCAGTTCATGATTTAGCATAACTCCCTGCAATACACTGCTATATGAGGTATAAAAGTGCATTCTCAACCTGTAAGTCTTTGACCGTGCAAAGTAAGAAAACACTTATTTTGAGGGACAAGGACAGAAAAAAGCGACTTACTTGGAATATTAATGCCCTATCCTCTGTCCAAAGCATTCAAGAGGTGAAGTGAAAATAGTTTGACATAGCACTGCAAAAACTCAGAAAACTGTTTTGTCTTATTGATCAGAGAAACTTATATCACGATTTTTGTTTAAATGGCCATGTTGTACAGGACACAGCAAGCTGATCGTTTTGCACACACACTTGCATCGCAGCACAAGCTTGTTTATACATTTGACATGTTCTATAAAGGCTTTGTCACTGCATGGGTTTCTGTCAACGTAACAAGTTGATTTTAATCAATGTTGTCTTAAGACATGAGTAAGTTGTAGGTTTGCGACAGGAAGGGCATCTAGTGTAAAACTAGGCCAAATTGATGTCCAGACCATGATCTGCTGTGGCGACCCCCTCCAAGAGAGATTAAGCCCAAATGGTTGATGTTGACTGATGTTTTAAGAAAACTCTAAATATGTGACTCTAAATATGCTAAATATCCATCAGTTAAGATGTTTAATCCCTCTTGCATTCTTAAGGCTGATACATACTCAACACGAACAGAGAAACGTGTTCTTGTTATCAAGGTTGTGAGAATAAAATTACGCCATTTTGTTCTCGCAGGTCTGGTTTGGGACTTTTTCTCGATGCATCATCAGGGCAGAACTTTTTTTTCTCATGTGGTGTGCAAATTATGTGGTTGGCCAGAAATGCTTAGTGGGTGCGGTTAATGCGGGGAAGCAGATGTCATCCCTGCTTTTCCGCTGATGCGGGGCCAAGAACCGACCATCTAACTTCTGCAATAAGCTCATGTGAAACAAGGATACGTTGCAGAACTATCAAATATGGACCAATCAGATGAAGGGGGGAAGTGCTTTTTGGCGTCTATCGTCGCCATGTTAACGCTTTTGACTGAGAAAAGTAATGCCCATCGCCGCAGGATCGAGACGCACATTTTTATGTATAACACACCTGGGTGCACGTCAGTGTTGTGCATGAACACGTTCATTTCTGTGAGAACGTTGAACTGAATGCAAAATTTGCAAATAAAGAACTTGAACGTGAACTTGTTCTTCTACAGATCACGAACTGGAATTTGAACTATTTCAAAGATTATGTGAGTTTCAGCTTCACTGTTTAGGTTTACATTTAAAATACTCGACGAGACGACGACTTCACACTACATTACCCACAATGCAGTACACACTAGCACAACAACGGGCACCAGCTCCATGGTAACGGTGGCCCGAGCCCGGTGCAATCTTTACATGACCAGGGAAGAGAGAGATGTTGCGGACGCAGCGTCAGCACACACACGCTTCTTGATTAAAAATGTTTCCACTGGCAACTGATCATGAACCAAATCTCACCACATTTTTCCAGCCAAACTCTCTTAAAGACCTTGATTTTGTGGTTGTCACTTATGTCTCACATATTTCTATCCAGGTCTTTCTGATATTTGTGTGTCTGACTCATTCTCCATTTTTGTTTAATGGATAACGTAGAGGGATTTTTAGAGGCTTGTATACTTCCATAAATCCCTGAGACCAACTTTTTATTTTCTTTCTTTTTATATGCCTCATGAAATACAGAAATTAAATTGTATTCCTCCTCCACCTTGATTTGTATTTTTTTATTATGGTCTGTGACTTGCAGGCATCTATGGAATTTCTGCTTCTCCAGTCCAAATGTCGCTGAAGTTAGCTCATAACTCTGAAATCTACTGTTTGATATGAGGGAACATAAAGATGTGATACCTTTCCTAGCCCATTGTTTAAAACCCCCCGTCCAATCTAGCAGGTTCAAATTAAGCATCATATGCAATCCAATTCAAAATTCTAACCTGTTTTTCTATTTGCAGCTTCTTCAAAATCTTAAACCATAGCTTAATAGTAAATAGAGTCCATTGTTTCAGGTTATTATAATGTCTTTCTGCTTGATTTGTATTTCCTATTATAAATTGTATTGGAATTTCTAACTGTGTGATTTCCAAGCATTTCCATTTAGATTCATAATTTGCAGAACACCAGTATACTACTGTAAGGATTTCACTTGTGCAGCACAATAATAATCCTGTAAACACGGTAACGCTCTTCCTCCCTTCTCTTTTTTCAGCTGCAGAGTCTTGAACTGAACCCTAGGTCTTTTATAGTTTTTGAACCTTGAGATCCAGGCATTCCAAATTGTTTTTGGGGTACCTCTAGAGGTAGAGACTGGATGAGATGAAGAAGGCGCGGCAACACATTAATTTTAATGATTTATATTCTATTAATCATATCCAGTGGGAGAAGAATCCATCTAGCAATATCAGACATGATCTCTTTATTTATGGGGCTGTTGTTGTTTTCAAAAAGTTTTGAAAAATCTTTAGTAAGGTTTATTCCTAAATATTTTAATTTAGGTGAGTCCCATTTAAAATTATATTTCCCCTTCAGTATCTGGGTGGGGGATATAGTTAAATGTGAGGATTTGAGTTTTCTGGATAAGAAGCTTATATCCAGAATATAGATTATATTTCTTTTAGCAAGGAATCAATCTAGGGATGCTTGAGTCTGGGCTTGTAAGAAAAAGCAGGACATCATCCGCAAACATAGAAGTCTTATGTTCTTCTCCCCTAATCGCAGACCCGTTTATCTCAGAGTCCTCTCTAATTGCCTTCACGCGTCCCTCTTTCCAAATGGATGGTTTACGACAGGTGACCATTAACCCTGATCCTAGCTGTTGGGGAAAAAGTATAGCGCTATAACACATTTAATAAAACCATCTTTGAAGTCAAATCTACCAAGTGCCCTGTATAAATATTCCCAACCCACCGAGTCAAATGCCTTTTCGTCATCTAGGCTGAAAGAAACTGCACTGATGTTTTCTGATGTAATATGACCTGTAGCGTCCTGAAATTATCCTGAGTCTGTCTTGTTTATTACAAAGCCTATTTGATCTATATCTATCAGCTCCGGGACAATGGATTCTGGTCTTTTAGATATAATTGAAGCAAATAATTTATAGTCTACATTCAAGACTGATATTGGTCTGTATGAGCTGCATTCCTTTTCTGTTTTCCTTCTTTCAGGATGATAGAGATAACTGATTCCTTCCATGATTGGGGGGCTACCCCTGTTTTCAGTGTATGATTGAAACAGTTAAGCAGAACAAGTGTCATCTGTTTAAATGTTTTATACCACTCAGACGGATAACCATCTGAAATTAGCTTTCAATCTTGAAATGGCTTTATTCAGTTCCTCCGCCATTATCTCAGCCATAATTTCATTATTTTGTTGTTCTCCTATAGGTGGTAAATGTAGTGAACTTAAAAAAGTATATATTGCTGTAATATCTGTCAAGGTGGGTTGGGTATATAGTTCAAAGGCATGTTGAATGTCCTCTGATTCAATGCAAACCTTTTGTGTTTCGGGGTTTCTAATCGTATTTTGCCCCCTGTTGTTTTCGAATCTTCCAGGAAAGTAGTATCATTGCCTTATGCCCTGTCTCATAGTAGCTTTGTTTGATAAATTAGATTTTTTTTTCAATTTCTTCATCATATACCATTTATATCCTGTTTAATTACCTGTTTTTCTTTTTCCGACGAAATGAGGGCCTTTTTGCCCCCCTAAACGTGCCCCAAAAGTCACCAAATTTTGCACGCAAGCCAGGCCTGGCAAAAAATTTGATATTTAATGGTTTGCATTAATGGGCATGGCCTAATGGCTCAATAGCACCTCCTAGAAAACGTATTGCCTCAAGCCCCACAATACGGTTTGACATACATACACGAAAATCGGTACACACCTGTATCATGTGGCACCTTAAAGACAAGTCTCTTGGCGCCATGGCCGAAACCGAACAGGAAGTCGGCCAGTTTGAATTAATCGTTTAATTTTGGCGCAATTTATGCCATTCCTTCGGCCGCTTCTTCGCCCGAACCGTAATGTGCACCCAGGTGTGTTATACATCAAAATGTGCGTCTTGATCCTGCGACTATGCGCCTTACTTTTCTCAGTCAAAAGTGTTACTGTGGCGACGATAGACGCCAAAAAGCGCGCCCCCCCCCTTCATCTGCTTGGTCCATATTTGATAGTTCCTACTTTCTGCCATAACTTGCTGATTTTTCACTCCTTAACTCTGTGCCAATCTGATTTATACATAAATAGGTAATCAATTTGTGAATATACAGTGTGAGTGAGGTGGGTAATAATAGGTGAATTGTTCTTCTCTTGGATGTGACTCCCTCCACATGTCGATCAAACCCTTGGACTAGAATGGCATTTGGACATTTCTTCTAGCACTGATTAGACATATCCAATTTTGGTTGAAGTTGGATATTAAAATGACCCCATTGTGTTTCCAAAGGTACCAATTCAAATGATTTCTTAAAATTATTTTTTACTCCATGGGGGGGCGTATAAGCAAAGTTACTTCTTCATCGTCTAATTTACCCTTTACTAAATCTCCCTTCCTTGTCTTTCACTTCTGAAATAAATTCTAAATGTACTGCATTAGGGATCACTATAGCCACTTCCCTCCTACGGCCTGATTTATGAGATGAGTAATAGGTATTTTGAAATCCAAGTTTTTAGTAATGAAGTTGGGTACCTGGAATTTCATTTTGAAAATTTTTCTTGAACCTTTGAATGAAGACAGAAAAATACCATGAACACTTTTTTTTATTGTTTTTATTGACTTAATATGCTTGTTATTTCATGCAGATGACATGACACAGTAAATAGCAATTTTTGAGATGTTCTCAATTTCCAACAAAATTAAAAGCATACAGCTTGGAGAAAAAAATAAAAATAAAACCTTGACCTACAGGCCGTTAAATGTTTCATAACAATACATTATGAAAATTACTCAAGAAATGTGGCTTTGTTCAAGAAGTCTTTCCAGGAGAAAACATTTTCTCGCCAAAAGAATATAGTATGGGTTTGAGACGAAGAGGCGAAGAGACGAAATTGAGAAATCTGGCCATAATGCACTGCACCATTATTATGAAATCCAAACAGCCGAGGAAAAATGGCAGTAGTTGTTGGTTGCACATAAATGAAAGCCTGTCTACATCACTGGACTAAAAGAGCTTAGTTAGACAAATATTCTTTATTAATAAGGTCTGACGGATGATATCTCACAGAAAAATAATGTAAAGGTTGTGTTTTTACAAGCAGCTGAGTCACTGGATGTATTTACAGTAGTTTTTCATGCATTTCTTCTACATTCATAAATCCCATGTGCTGATTCATTTTTACGAGGATAAACTGTTGAGCTGTGGATGAATATGACAAGCCCTTTCAACTTCCAACATTTATCTCAGCAGTGTTTGCTGAGATAATCAAATATGTAATTCTGAAACTCATTTGCTTGTGTCCTCATCACTCCTGTTGTGGGAAAAAGTAGACATCTGTTTAAACACATCTTAACCACTCTGTGACTATCTGAGGGAGAATGGAAGGATATTGTCCCAATTAAAACTGACAATGGCTAGATTTAATGTGAATTTGAATCCTCTGTGGAATGCAAAATGGTCATAGGTACAGGTGAGGGTTTGATGCCGGAGTGAGACAGAGAGCCGCAAGTACCGCAGTTTTACCAAAACAAGACCGGTTAACGTACGGTTCTCATAATGTGATCGGCTGTGTGGGAGAGCCAAACCCAACTGCACAGACGCCACACCGGTCTGAACCGAGTTTCTTTGTTACTCATATACTGTTCATAATCACTATTTTTGTATGAATATGATTAAAAGTATTAAGATATAAAAAGACTAAACAATAAGTAGACCAAAAAAAAAGTGAAAGAAACATAGGTAGAGGAACATATTTAGAGAAAAGTCAAAGAGAAGCATTAGCATCCTGTGTAGGGAATCCCCTGATACCATTTTTTTCACACAGAGTAGGCCTATTTTAATTTGTGTACTCGCCGATACCGAGTAGCGATCCGATACTTCTACCACAAAAATAACTAGGTTAAAAATGCAATGAAAAATGCAATGAATTGGAAGACAGGTTTTATTTGCAACAGAAATTCAATTTTAAACAAATCTCAGCCGGCCGGGCTTTCCTCCGCGTTTTAGTCTCATCGCAGGTACATTAACTGTGCATGTGCAGTGCTTCACCTGAAGCCGTTCGTGTGAAACAACATAAACAATCAAATAGAATTTAAAAAACAGGCTAAATGAAATGATGTTACACACTCTTGTACAGTAGGTGGCGGTATGCACCTTAACGTTGGTTGCGATCCACCAATAAAACAGAGAAGAAGAAGAAGAACATAAACAATCCCATTGCTACATTCCAGTTAGTCGCTGATGTGATGAGAAGAGAGTGATACCTGTGAGTGAGACTGGTCAGCGCCGTTTCAGGCAAGATGGCGACAATTAATGCAAGCGGGATGTCAGCAGTGTGGACATATTTCAAAATACGGGACGACGACAAAAGCAAGACAGACTGCGGGCTGTCTGCGCGGCTAACGCGGCTAACCGGCTAGCGCGGCTAACCGAAATGTAACAATGGGATTGTTTATGTTGTACTGTGAGTTACGTGAGTGTTTAATAAAGTTCCCTGTGAGTAAGGGTAATACTCAACTGTCCAGTTTGTATAATTAGGGAAGATAGAAAAAACTAAAACACGGAACAGCTGGCGGAGCAGCGGTGGCTGCTCCGCCCCCAGGCTGCACACTCACCCGGGGAGCCGTGGGGTGGCTCAACATCTCCCCCTAGAGTCACTTACTAGTAACTACAACAACAATGAAGTGGTATCGGTGCGTGGTATCTGAGAATTTCTACGAGTACGAGTATATGAGAGCAGTATCGGTATCGTGGCATCCCTAATCCTGTGAGAACAAAAATGGCAAACATAATGTTTCTAGAAACATGGATATATCTTTAGCCATGAATTATTTCAGGTTTCACAGCTTTAGGTGGCATAAATGTGCATCAAACAGCAATACAATCAATTTAGTGCACCTGTGTGCCCCACAGACTGTTAACAATCTTCTGTGCTGCCAAACCAATGATTACTCCTTTCTACTTCCGTCTTGTATCTATTCTTAATCACGGAGAGCTCAAGTCTGGTTTTTAGTTAGGAATGAAGCAAATTCAATTTTCATGCAGGACACTACAGCTACACAACAGCGACATCAGTGTTTTTGTGTAATTTTGATCATGAAAAATATTCTAATGAATACATTGGAACAAAAGATAGGATGGAAAAAGCTTTAAGAATACAAAAGATGTGATTTGTGGCTGCAGCACATTAATAAATGATATTTTTATCAGGGCATTTACATTTTTCTGAAATAAGAGTGCTCAGTTTCCCCTCAGAGACATTTTTCATTTTTCTTATCTTATGCATCTTGAAGGCTGCCACATACAAGTCTTCAGCTTTGAGTCCCGAGAATGCTTCAGTGGTCTCCAGAGAAAAGGATCTTCGTTTAGTATTGAACAGTCCAGTAACCAAGTCTTTGAGCTGTGTCCTGGACCATTTCCTGCTCTCTTTGAAATTTCCAATTGTGAGATTTCAGCTGTGTTGAAATGTTCTGATTATCCTTGTGGATGTCGGTGTTTTTTCCACACTGTGTCTGGGCTTTGAATTGCTTGGACAAAAAAGTCCATCTATCCATCCATTTGTTTTTAACATCCCATAATTCTGCCCAGAGCTTTGGCGGTGGGGCTGAGGTCTGGGCTGCAGGCTATCCTTAGTGCAGTCACTTATAAATTTGAAATTCCTAAAGATGAATTGGGAGGCACTTTGGGGTGATCCATCCATCCATCCATCCATCCATCCATTTCCTATAACCGCTTTATCCTTTTCAGGGTCACAGGGGTCTGCTGAAGCCTATCCCAGCTCATCACAGGCGAGAGGCAGGGGTCCACCCTGGACGACCTGTCCATCACAGGGCCACATACAACAACCAGACATACTCACACTCACACCTATGGGCAATTTAGACTCATCAATTAACCTACTACGCATGTTTTTGGACTGTGGGAGGCAAATAATTCCTCATAAAGGTAATTTATAAGACTGGTGTGTCGAGTAATTCATGTTCAATACCCAGTGCGGATGAATATGGTGGTTTAGTGGTCTTGGCCCACTTTTATTATGTTTGATGATGTTTTTGTCTTGCTGTTTTGCTTTCAGCCTCTGCAATAAACATCACCCAGTACAGTTACATGCACATGTTAATCGAGCTAAGGATTTAACTGAAGTTTCAGAGAAATCACAGTATACTTGTGCGGTTTGTATATACATGCACTACAGGCTGACTAAGGTGTATACATGGCTTTTAAAACGTCTATCGGTCGGATTAAGGCAACAATTCGACTTTCTGTTAATGCATGTAAACATACTGACTGTCAATCCTGTGTGTTACGTGTAAAATTTCCTCCGTCTGATGTTTTAAACTGAGATAATTACATGTAGAGATTAGTGAGGTACGAGCTTAGTGACCTCTACTCACACTAGCCACAACTAAATCTTAAAAAAACTTAAAGCTAGAAATGGTGTCCACCCAGAACATTAAGGATTGGATCAAATAAATGAACATTTGCGTAAATAAAGAGTTTTCCTCATGTAGCAGACTTAGCCAAGGAGTTCTGCAGGGTTCAGTAGGTGGACCAATTTGTTTCACATTACATTTGTTTCCATTGGGTGACATTATTAGATGGTATGCCATACATTTGCATTGCTATAGTAATGATTCTCTAATGATAATGACCAAGCTCCATCATGTCTTAAAGGGCTCATAGCTCCAGATTTTCCAAGCAGAGCACTTGTCTCTTAGGCAGCAGGTTTACTTATGGTTACTAAAGGTTCTAACAGTAGAATGTGACCACCAAGACACTGCGCATCTCCACCGAGGCTCTGGTGTTCTCTGCCGCTGAGTACCGTGCCCCAGTCTGGAGCCGTAGCACTCATGTCAAGAAGCTGGACCCTGCCATTAACACCACCCTACGGACTGTCTCCGGATGCCTACGAGCCACTCCAACAAACCAACTACCTGTCCTCGCTGGAACTGCTCCAGCTGAAGTCAGACGAGACGCAGCTACGCTGGCCCTCGCTCGGAAGGTACAGACGAGTGAATCCCACCTCCTCCACGGTATTGGCCCGGTGATCATGCCTTAATAGACTTAGACAATGACACGCTGGTCTGGCTTGCTGCAACGGAACTGAAGGTCTAAGGACATACGACAGAAGAAGAAGTAGATCCTTTAGTTAAGCTGGGTAAAGGCCCAGACTGCTGCGGGACCTCCCATAATGCACCTCTCTTCAGTATGGTCTCTCCCACTCCAACTTATTTTTCCTTCTTTAAACATACCATGGAGCAGCCCCTTTTCTAAAAGAAAAACCTGGATGTCTAATTTCAGGTAAATTTCTAAACTTTTAGAGAAAGTTGTTTTTAACCAACTACAAACATTTTTTAAAGGGCCAACATTGGTGAATTGTTTCAGTCTGTTTGTATACCTCTTCACAGCACTGAAACTGATCTTTTTAAGTTTTTAATGATCTTTTAAACCTGGATTAGATTTATAAACTGCGTGTGAGGATTATTGAGAAAACCTCCTATTCTTTTTCACTGTTTTGCTAACAATGTGCAGGTTTACTTGCCATTAAAGGCCCCTTCTAAGCAATATCTTCATGCTGTGTTTAATTGCATGAGGGATATTGAGATATGGATGGACATACATTTCTTAAGATTAAATGAAAGCAAAACTGAGATTGTCCTGTTTGGTCGCCCTGACATGGTCCATGTTCTTACCAGCTCCCTTGGCCCACTAGAACCTTATTCATACAATCACAGGCAAGGAATATTGTTATTATTATTGACTGGGCCTTTAAATTAGACAAGCAGATCAGCTTTGTGATCAAAGCTAGCTTCTTTCAGTTTTGGCTTCTACCTTTCATGTGTTGTTTGGTAGAAATTCCACTTATTTGAAAAGTTGATTTCCATCATTCAAAACTGAGCCAATATCCTTACTGTGGATTCACACCGAAAGCATCAAAAATCGCCTGTGATCGCTCAGGACACCTGCATCGTGCTGCTTGCCGACGCCTGCAGTGGAATGAAAGTGTATATAACCTCCATGTATCTATATATAGCGTGCACATCTTTGGTTTCTTCTTTCACCATGGATCGCACTTTGGGAAGCCTTCTTTATATTCAGGGCCCGAGCACTGACAGTGTGAAGGCCCTATTGTATCTGTAGGAATTTTTATCCTTGTTTTTTTCCTTGATTTGCACGCAAGCCAGGCCTGATATTTTAATGGTTTGCATTAATGGGTGTGGCCTAATAGTTCAGCAGCGCCCCCTGGAAAACTTTGTGCCTCAAGCCCCACAATACAGTTTGACGTACTTGCACGAAAATCGATACACACCTGTATCATGTCGCAACTTAAAGTCTCTTGCCGCTAATTCAGGCCTTCTTTGGCTTGAATTAGCCCCGCCCCCTCTTCTGATTGGTCAATATTTGATAGTCCTTATTTTCTGCTATAACTTTTGAATGGTTTGACATTGAGTGTCGTGGGTGGTGTCATCGGACTCGGTTTTGAGTACTTGACCTTCATTGGCATGAATTAGCCCCGCCCCTTCTTCTGATTGGTCGATATGTGATAGTTCCTATTTTCTGCAAGAACTTTTGAATGGTTTGACATAAAGACTCCAGCTTCTCCCTGAGCAGCGATGGCTGGATGGTGTTACACTGCCGCACTGGAGAAGTTGAAGAACATGACTCTCACAGTGCTGCCGGCGCTCTCCAGATGCGTGAGTGACCTGTGCATCAGGTAGATGACAGCATCATCCACACCAAGGCCAGTACGCGAACTGCAGGGGGTCCATCACGTCAACCACTTGCTGTCTCAGGTGGCCGAGTAGAATCCTCTCCATAGTCTTCATCAGGTGAGATGTTAAGGCTACTGGTCTGAAGTGGTTAGGCTCCCTGGGTTGTTTAGTCTTTGAAACCGGAACCACACAGGAGGTCTTCCACAGGAGTGGAACTCTCTCCAGACTCAGGTTGAAGATGTGCAGGAGCACACCACAGAGCTGGTCTGAACATTCCCTCAGCAGCCTGGAGGTGATGCCATCAGGGCTAGCAGCCTTCCTCGCCTTGGTCTTCCTCATCTCCCGCCTCACCTGTTCAACTGTGATGAGGCTGGTGGTGTGGGCGTCGGTTGACTCCTGATGAATGGGACCGGGTGAGGGGGGTGTAGGTTTCTCAGGAGGTGTGAGGGGGGTGAGGTGTGACGATGACAAGTTCGTACTGCAGGGGGGTGGGGTGGGGAAGCCGTCCCGGATGAGCACTTGTGTGAAGAAGGAGAGGAGAAGGGGGGAGGGGACAAGTCGTTGTCAAATCTGTTGAAGAACAGATTCAGCTCATTTGCCCAGACTTGGTCCCCAGACGCAGCCCCCTCCCCACTGCCCCCGGAGAGGCCAGAGATGTTTTTTAGGCCTTTCCAGAGCTCCCTGGCATTGCTCCCACTGAGGCGCTCCTCCAGCTTCTTCCTGTAGCTGTCCTTGCCTCTCCTGATTCCTCTCCTCAACTGCTTCTGAACCCTCCTCAGTTCATCCTTGTCCCCGGACTTGAAGATACTCTTCGTCTCGTTAAGCAGGGTCTTCAGTTCCGGGGTCACCCAGGGTTTGTTGTTGGAGAAACACTGCACCTTCTTGGTTGGAACAGTGTTCTCCACACAGAAGCTAATATAGGCCGTGATGTAGGTTGTTAGGCTGTCAATGTTCTCCCCATGGGGCTCACACAAAACATCCCAGTCTGTGGTGTCAAAGCAGTCCCTCAGTCCCTCAGACCCACCAAATGAATTGTCCCTTTTCTTAAATATATCATGAACAACCTAAGAGTTTTTAAGAAAAGTATGTGCAATTTCAACATACTTTTACACACTTTAACATTTATTCAAGTGCATTATGCATAAAAACTGATCAGTGATTGTACAATGTTGCAAAACATTTATTCACAGTTTTGTGGAACTTAAACGTCCTGCATGTTAAAATACATCAAACACATACACATTTAGAAATTATTTAAAATCCATTTTCCGCATCTGGGAAGCAATTATGAACACATGAACTGACGCCACACACTTTAAATCTTAAATGGCAGCTGTTTTAAACATACATCTGATAAAGTGTCCCCTTCCTTGTTAATGCATAAAATGTATACATGTAAAACTCACATACATAACATATATGGCATGCATAGGAAATAATATTTTACTCTCTTGTAAATCTGTAACTGACTAGCACTGACTTTCACAGCAATTACAACATCAAATATTCAAAGCTGTTTATTTTTATAGCGCAATGTTGAAAGCAGCATTCCATAGGATTTAGTGTTGCTCAGTATTTGCCCCTGAAACTTGGCATATTTTAGCCTACACAAGTGCATCAATATCAGGCATCATGTCCTGAGAAGCAGCCAGTTTCAGAATCTCATTTAAGTGCTTATGTGTGAGCTTTCAGCTCAGTTTGTTTTATTAATGTTCATTACTGAGAAGACCTGCTCACAAAGGTTGGTAGTCCCAAATATGGACAACTTTTTTGCAGCCAATGCTGTCAATTTAGTATAGGCTGTTAGGAGATACTTGTAAAATGTGTCCAAGCCCACAGAAACAAATTTGTCCTTCAATTCTGCATCACACTGCAAATCAATCATTTCAAGTTGAATCTCAATGGGCACATCAGAAGCTCTGACTGTGAATGCAGTGTGTTCGCTAAGACCTGAAATCGCCTCTCAAACTCTCTCAGCAACCCTGAAATCTTGTCTTTGTACAGTGTCATGTCAGGATTAATGCTTTCTGCGCACACATCTCTGAGACAGAGAAAATGAGCAGGTACACCGCTTGCCATCTGCGTCTTCATTAACACAAGCTTTAACTTGAATGCACGTATGCTGTCATAATACTGTGTTACAATTGTTTTGTGCTCTATAATATCAACCATAAATGGAAGCAATTCTGTACCATAATTCAAATTAAAATGGATTAGCAAAAATGATTTTACATTTTCGGAATAAAGCTGCATATTTTTACTCATAAATAAAATTAATAAACGTGAGTTGTGCAGGTCCGGTAAAGTGGGATAGATATTTGCAGATTTCCCCCTCTGCGGTCAATAACTCCTAAATAAAGAGATGCAAACGCATGAATGTTGCAAGTTTTAAACCCATTGTCATTGAAACAATACTCTAAACTGCACAAAAGACTTCTCGGCTCCGGGTGAAAACAGATTACTGTTTCCTCAGACCCACCAGCATTTCATTTACCTTCTGTTTTCTCAGTTCTCCATGCAAGCTGTTGTATTTTTCACCATGCATAGGTTTCATAGTGGCGCCGAATATTGTATTCCTTAAGAACTGAAACTTGCTGCATGCACATGGGTTTCCCATTCACCTCCGTGAACATATAGGAAGAGTTAAATTTTTCTTGAAAAATCCGACACGCTGCTTTGGTCCTGGGGGGCCGCTTTCGTGGGGGCGGGTGCACCTGCCCGCGTCGGCGGCCGGGGCGGCTGTGTCTCTCCGGGCAGTTTGGCCTCTCGCCAGGTGGGGGTCATTGACCTAGGGGGTGTGGAACTCCTGGCCGTATGTCCGGCCCGGGCCGGGTGGTCGGGGTTTGCCTGGGTCCTGGTCTGCCGCGGTGGGTTCCCTCTGTGGGGTTGCTGGTGGCCTGGGTTCCGGGTTCTTCCTTGTCGGCCTCTGGTCTCTCAGGTGGCGGGGCTGCGCCCCCCCTCCTCCACTATAGATACAGTTCAGGTGGAGCATTGATAGGACTATTACACATACACACACATATACACATACACACACATATACACATACACACACATAGCCACACAGACACACATATACACACACACAGCCACACAGACATATACACACACACACACACACACACACACACACAGCCACACACACACACACACACACACACACACACACACACACACACACACACATATAGCCACACAGACATATACACACACATAGCCACACAGACACACACACACACACATATAGCCACACAGACATACACCCACACACACATAGCCACACAGACATATACACACACACACATAGCCACAGAGACATATACACACACACACATATAGCCACACGGACATATACACAGACACACACACACACACACACACACACACACACACACACACACATATAGACAGATACACTAGCTCGTTCACTTGCATGCTGCCTCTGTAGTTTTGGAGGTTAGTTAATTGCGGTAGTTTAGCTCAGATTATGATTGGGTCTCAGGACCTGGGACGGTTGTTGCTCGTGTTTCTGCCTGGTTCGTGTCTGTTCTGTTATTTATTTATTTTTTGCAGATTTCCAGTGCTCGATGTGCGCCTCCATGTGTGTTCTCGCGTCCCCCCACTTCCCAAAAATGGTTATGTAGATAGATAGATAGATAAAGCTTTATTTATGTGTCACCCCCCAGCGTACCATATCATTATACATTAATAAAATTGGCAATAATAAAAAGTTGAGGGCCACTCACTAAGAGTTGTGAGACACAATACATATTCATATCGATAAAAAGTAACATACATTAAAGTATTAAAATCATTTGACTGTTACAAAAATCACAGTCATATTACAATAAAAACTCAATGGCTTAATCAATTAGGTCTACAATAAAAGGAGGAAAAGGGGAAATTAAGGGCCAGTACATATAAAAGCTGCTCTACGCTTTAGGATGAGGTGGCAGGCTTTGGCTGATTCGTTAAAGAGATGTTTAGCTGCTAAAATGTCACATACTTTATTAACATCATCGAGGTCTTGAAAATGTTCCTGATTCTTTGAAAATGAGATAAAAAGGTCCTCGCGAATGTCTTTGTAAAGTTCACAGTGTAGAAGGACATGGGACTCAGATTCGATGGAACCGCTGTTACATAGTGTGCAAACACGCTCCTGTATTGGGATGTTGGTATATCTACCGGTTTCAAGAGCCAATGGAGCAACTCCACACCTAAACTTGGCAAGGGCACTTCTATGCTGCCTGGGCATAATACTTTGTACATACGGCTCTGTATCAAAGGCATTCTTAAAGGTACAGTAAGTGCGAAGCTTGTTTCCCTCTGCTCTATTTATCTGCAGGAGCCATTTCTCCTTCTCTGCCTCTGCAACTGCTTGGTCAAGCCTGTTTAGATCGTTACTTGAGAGGACTAGGTCAGTGCTGGCGAGGTGGGATAGATGCAGAGAGGAGAAATATGTCCGTACCGTATGGGGATAGTTTTTCACATTTCTCATCTGATTAGCCCACAAAAACACACGCTTACATAACCGGTTATCTGGCATACTGCATAGTCTCTTCCAGTTCTTAAAAATACATGACCACTGGTGTTGCCAGGTCGTTTTCCATCCCATGTCACCTTGTATGGCAGCATTTGGGGTATATTTACCAACACCCAGAAAGAAGCGGCATGCTCTATTAAAGACTGCATTGATACAGGAGTAACTTCTGTAACCCCATACTGCGGATGCATAAGTAAGGATGGGTAGGACCAAAGAGTCAAAAAGTTTGGTAAAACATTTAAAGGGGAAACCACCCAAAACTTTACTTTTAGCTATAATTGCTCCTAGAGCTCTGTTGGCATAGAGGGCTAGTTGCCTAGCGGTTACATTGTAGTCTAAGAACTCAGTGAGCAGTAATCCTAAATATTTATACTCTTTGGTGACCTCTAGTGGGAAAGACCCGCAAGAGAAGCTGAAGCAGGTCAGGGGCTTTGCTGGGTTTCTGAAGTGCACTACTTTGGTTTTATCCACATTTATATTTAAATTCCATTTTTGGCACCAACTATGAACCAATGAGAGCATCTCCTGTAGCTCCTCTTCTGATTCTGAGATCAGGACTATATCGTCCGCGTAAAGGAGTACAGAGATGTTTTCATTTTCCATAGGTACACCTTTTCCTAGGGCCTTAATTGCTAATGTTAGGTCATTTATGTACATTGAAAATAACACTGGTGACAAAATACAACCTTGTTTCACACCGATGTCAACTGGAAAGGGATCTGTAAGATTTCCATTTATACGGACACAGCATTTCACACCCTCATATAAAGAAATCAGACAGTTAAGGATATTACCATTCAGACCTAAACTTCTCAGCTTTTCCCATAGCTTATCTCGATTAATATGGTCAAATGCTTTCGAAAAATCAATGAATGAGCAGAACGTAGACTTCTTCAGCTTTTTCCTTGAGTCAATTATAGTAGTTAGGGTGGAAATGTGATCTATACAACTCCGTTCCTTTCTGAACCCATTTTGCTCATCTGTTATGATGCTGATGGACTCCGCCCACTCAGAAATCCTGTTGTGCAACACACAGCAAAACAGTTTGTATACAGAAGAGGTCAAAGTAATCCCTCGATAATTTGCTGGTATTCTTTTATCCTTACCCCCGCCTTTATAAATAGGGTTGATAATACCAAATTTCCACATTTCTGGGATTGTTCCATAAAGAAAACATTGATTAAATAACTTGTGCAGTAAACCAAGTGCATTGCCATTTTTCAGTACATCAGCAGGTAACCCATCATAACCATATGCTTTCCGTTTCTTGACTGCTTGCAGAACTTTAATAATCTCCAGCTCACTAATGGGCTGGTTCAGAGTTGTGTCAGGGCTATATCGGGGGGGTTCTCCGACTCTGGATGGGGTGGGGTTACTAAGTTTATTAGACTGAAACAAGCTGGCAAACTCACTCCTCCAGGTCTCTAGCACTACTTCTTTATCAGTGTGTGGTGAACCATCAGGCCCCAGGACCTCCATAGGGATGTTATCATGCCGCTCGTTACCCACACCAAGCTGATTAACTTGGTTCCAGAAGGTCTTCGGGTCATTACTTTCTAGCTCCTGGATATTCTCCTGTTGTTGTCTCCAGTGTAGTCTTTTTGCCGATTGGACTGAGCGGTCAAACTGTCTCTGTCTGTCCTTCATCATCGCCCTAGCCCTCGTTCTTGTAGGACCGGGGGGGCAAGATGTCCATTCCTTTTCTGCTGCACAAAGAGAGTTCCATAGGGAGGAGTGCTCATCTGTCCACCAGGCCTTTTTTGTTCTCCTCTTTTTATTTGAGCGACCAGACAGGATGATAATATCCCTGTGGGGTATCTGTGTTCGCATCTCCAATTTAACAATGTCGCAGAACTTGGCATACACAGAGTCAACAGTGTGCTGGTTGGCCATAGGGGACTCTAACTGGGCTATACAGTTCCTCAGTGCTGCCTGACAGCTGTCGCTTGACAGGAAGTGATCTGGGATTGTGGACAAATCAAAAGCAGTAAAAGAGACCCCATCCCCGTTCCTCTGTTTGGAGGACTGAGGGTGAGAATGTGCTGCTGGGAGGGTCATAACGCAGGTAAGGCAGGAGTGGTCTGGGATTACTCTGGCTGTGTCCATGATTGAAATACATCCAGCTTGAGTGAAAAGATCCCTGCTTCTGGTTACATTGAAGTCACTGAACCACTGCAGATTCCTCCCCAGGGAATCCTCTGGGGCGCATGCGCACGCAGCGACCCGTCAGTGAGAGTTTGGCGTCCTCGTATCGGTCTCTTTAAGCGTTTATTTGTTTGTGATCTGTTTTATGTTTCGTTTTCAACTTCTCGGGGAGTTTTTGGTGCACAGTGTGGCTAAAATGGACTTTCTTCTTCGCCCTACGGTGTGTTTCTGGCTACTGTTTCTACTGCTCGCCCTGAATGACAGCTGGACTGTCAGCGGAGACAGGCTGCGGTATAGCAGAAATGAACTCCTTCGACTTCAATACATGGTACCGGCCAGCGTGTCAGATATAATGACACAGATTCCGGATCACATCCTTAAACTGCCTAACATAAGAACTGGTGGTGGAAAATGGAGGGAGAGAAGCAGAAGGAAGCGAGGAAAGAGGGGAGGTGTGCGGTTACGTATGAGGAAGCTGAGGCTCAACCGGCTTCCCCTGCCTTCCATGATCCTGGGAAATGCCCAGTCCCTCCGGAATAAAATGGACGAACTTCAGGGAAACGTCCGCTTTCTGAAGGATTTTAAAGACTGTGGGATCCTGACGTTCACAGAATCTTGGCTGACTGAACGTGATCGGGACGCAGACCTGCTTATTGATGGCTTCGGCGCGCCATTCCGTTTGGATAGAGACGCCGACGCAACAGGGAAATCACAGGGAGGCGGAGTCTGTCTGTATGTAAACCAACGGTACTGTCATCCGAAATCTGTGACTGTCAGAGAGCGCATCTGCACTCCAGATGTTGAACTTTTATGTGTATCGTTGCGTCCTTTCTACCTGCCCCGTGAGTTCCCGCAACTTTTTATTATAACTGTCTATTTACACCCGAAAGCCAATGCCTCTTCTGCCTGCAGTGTCATCCATGATGTAGTGCAAAAACTGCAATCTGCCTCACCTGATGCACCGATCCTCTTACTGGGTGATTTTAACCATGTCTCCCTTAAAAAAACCCTCCCGGACTTTCATCAATATGTAACCTGTCCAACCAGACGGGATAAAATTATTGACCTCTGCTATGGGTCCGTTAGGGATGCATATAAATCCCTCCCATTACCTCCCCTGGGCTCAGGGGATCACAACTGTGTGCATCTCCTGCCTACATACAGAACTGTTTTAAAGAGGGAAAAGGTCCAGACAAGAGACATTAAGGACTGGACAGAGGAGGCGGTGCTTTGCTTGCAGGAGTGCTACGACTGCACTGATTGGAACATATTTAAAGAAGCATGTGGTGATGATCTTGATGAACTTGCTGATGTTACTTGTTCATATGTCGCTTTCTGCAGGGATATGATCATTCCTTGTAAGCGTGTTAAAATATTTCCCAATAATAAGCCATGGGTCACTAGGTCAGTTAAGGCCTGTATACAGAATAAGAGACTTGCTTTTAAACATGGAGCAGCCTCCGAGCTGCACACAGCCACTAAGGACGTGAAAATCGGGATTTTAAAAGCAAAGCAGGACTATAAACTGAAGTTGGAGAAAAAGATGGCTATGAATAATCTTGGATCTGCCTGGTCGAGCATGAAAGCCATTGCAGGCCTCCAACACTCCAAAACCAGCAGTATCATCTCTTTTGATGGCTTTGAGACGGACATTGAACTTGCGAATGCTCTTAACTGTTTTTATACTCGCTTTGATGCTTTTGATTTTAGTCAGGAAACACAGGAAGTGAGTCATAAAGTGATTGATGATCAGCACTTTTTTATCTCCAGGAAGGACGTTGAAAAATCTTTCTTTTCCCTTAAACCAAATAAAAGCCATGGTCCTGATAACATCTGCGGCCGCTTGCTAAAATCTTGTGCAGTAGAGCTGAGCTCTATTTTTCAGTATATTTTTAATCAGTCTCTAAAGATGCAGCACGTGCCAGTAGTCTGGAAGGATGCTGTGGTTATCCCTGCCCCAAAAATCAGTTCTCCCAAAACCCTTAATGATTTCAGACCAATCGCACTGACATCGATTGTGATGAAATCTTTTGAAAAACTTGTAAGATCAGAAATTCTGAAGACAACTGAGCATGACCTGGATCCCATGCAATTTGCTTATAGGCCCAACAGAGGGGTAGAAGATGCCACAGTCACTTTATTAAATTTGCTTTTTAAACATCTGGAGGGGAAAGGAACACTTGCAAGACTTTTATTTATTGATTTTTCATCTGCTTTTAATACAATTCAACCCCATGTTTTAGCTTCAAGGCTTTTAGAACATTTTAACATGAGCAAAAATCTTGTGGGCTGGATTCTGAACTTTTTAACTGACAGGACACAGAAAGTGAGAGTGAATGGAACTGTTTCAGAGCAGGTTTCATCCTCCACTGGCTCCCCACAAGGATGTGTGCTCTCTCCTCTCTTGTTCATCCTCTATACGGATATGTGCCGTAGCAGCAGAGAGGATAGAACTATTTTAAAGTATGCTGACGATACGGTCATTGTCAGCCTGCTGAAAAACAATGAGACGAGCCACGGCCCAGTTGTCAATGATTTCCTTGACTGGTGCAGTAAGTCTTATCTTCAAATGAACATTTCTAAAACAAAAGACATGATCATTGACTTTCGTAAAAACAGTGCTCCCAACCAAGAGGCTACAGTTTTACAGGGTCAGGCAGTGGAGTGTGTCAGCACATATAAATATCTGGGAACTGTCATCGACAACAAACTGAACTTTGAGGAAAACTGTCAAGCTGTGTACAAAAAGGGACGCCAGCGCCTGTTTTGTTTGAGAAAACTGTCTTCTTTTAACATTTCCAGGACCATGCTCATCTTGTTTTATCGTGCTTTTATAGAATCGGTTTTATCTTTCTGTCTTGCTTCATGGTTTGGAAATGC
Source organism: Cololabis saira (assembly GCF_033807715.1). Lineage (NCBI taxonomy): Eukaryota > Metazoa > Chordata > Actinopteri > Beloniformes > Belonidae > Cololabis > Cololabis saira. Next base: position 37,356,902 of record NC_084594.1, read on the forward strand.
GTCCCTTAAAAACAAAAACTGCTTAAACCAAATTGTGAAATGGTCGAGCAAGCTGATTGGAGAGTCTCAGCTTCAGCCAGAAACCCTGTTTTCTAAGCAGTTACAGAGGATAGCTGGCTCCATTTTAAAAGACAACTCCCACCCCCTTAAATGTGAGTTTCAGCTGCTCCCATCAGGTCGGAGGTTCAGGGTACCTGCTGGCAAAACGAAACGCTACAGAAATAGCTTTGTACCAGCAGCCATCAGTGCCATGAATAAGTGAGGGAACTGCAACATAACTTTGTATTTATGTTTTGTATTGTTTCCTTTATCTTGTTTTTATGAAAAGGCACATTTTTTATCCTTTTGCTTGGTTTTAATATTTTGTGTTTTTAGTCTACTGATGTTTTAACTTATTTTGATTCTTATCTTGGGGCCGTCCTTCTTGTTCTTTGTTCTTTTAGCCAAAGCTGTTGTCACTTTATATTATCCTGTGTTGTTGAGTGTATGGTTTTAGATTGTATGATGAGGCACTCACTGTGAACCAAATTTACCCAAGGGTACTATAATAAATCTATCTATCTATCTATCTATCTATCTATTCTCATAGGGAACGATGAAATAATCAACAACTGACAGCCCCTTAGATGACACACAGGTGAAATCATTCATACAGTAATTTCGCCCATTAAGAATACAGCAGTTTGCACTAATAAGAAATTGTGTGAGCAGTTCACCATAGGAGTTGGATGAAAAGTCCACTACATTCCGTTCTCCCACCAAATCAACGCCCTCAATATAATCCAAAGTATCTGCGCAACGACTGTTGAAATCTCCCATTATATAAAAGGGGCCAAGTTTCTGGAAGCTGTAGACCAGGGGTAGGCAATTCCGGTCCTCGAGGGCCGGTGTCCTGCATGTCTTAGATGTTACCCTGCTTCAGCACACCGTGATAAAAGTACCTGTGTCATTAACAGAATTGTGCAGCCCTGGATGACAAGCTGATGACGATGATTAATTAGAATCAGGTGTGTTAAAGCAGGGAAACATCTAAAACACGCAGGACACCGGCCCTCGAGGACCGGAATTGCCTACCCCTGCTGTAGACATTAGTGAGGAGATTTTCATAGAAGTCTGCTGCATCCACCTGCCTGGTGGAGTTGGCTGGAGGTAAATAGCACACCGCCACACTGAATGTTTGGTTAATGTTGAGGTGGGGCTTAGCAGTCAGTTTTACCCACAATATGCCTTCCACAGAATTTTCTAGCATTTCACAGTGGTAGTCCTGGGATATATTGTCTCTTATGAATATGCCCACACCCCCTGATCCAGAGCGAGCCCGATGGTGAAGTCTAGTTCTGTTCTGCCCAAACCAACTATACCCAGTCATGGAGGCAACATTGGTCCCAGTCAAGTGTGTTTCAGCAACTCCTATTATATCTATGCCCATGTGGTTAATACACTGTGAACGAGTTTTATAGTTATCTGATGAGGTGTTGGTGTTCCAGCTCTGTACATTCCAAAACCCACAGACAACCTAGGCAGGTTCTTGAGAGGTGGTGTTGTTTGGATGGAGAGTCTTTTTCACAATCCGCCCACCTCTTACTGTAAGTTTATCTGTCCCCATCTCCTTTAGGATGGCATGGAAGTTGGACTCCATCGCACGCTGTTCATGGGGAATGTCATGATTTATGTACACAGACTTATACACAGGATGTTTCTTTAGTGATGCTTTTTTCTCCATTACAGTCTTTTTGTTCTCCTGAGAGCCGAGCTTGGCGATTATCACTCCCGTGTATAACACTTCCTATGTATGTGTATGTATATGTATGTGTATGCATGTATGCGTATACATATGTATATGTATTAATGAGATAAATATATTAACAATGCACATATAGGGTTTTACCAGCATGGTATTAACCATTAATACGTGTGCAGACAAGTAAAAAAAAAAAAAATCCGACACTCTGTGTCCACTTTTCTCTTTTTGGACAAAGACATTTCACTGAAGAGGGTGCCAGGGTCAACAGAAAAAGCGGGTAAAGCGAAAGAACTGACTAAAACACAGCGTCCCTAGCGGACAATATAGGAACTGCAAATTTTAAAGAAAATTACGTTTATTCTTCTTTAATAATGCAGATTTATCCCGCGGGCCGGACTGAATCCACTGGTGGGCCGGTTCCGGCACACGGGCCGTACGTTTGACACCCCTGGTCAACAGGTTCCAGTAATCCAATACTTGCTTCCACCTGTCTGTATGGATGTCTGATGGATACCTGACTGACATCCTGTCCTGCAGTCCCGCCCTCTGACCACCTCAGTGTCTGCTGTCTACATCTGTTTTTATAGTCATCCCTGTAGTGCACCATCTAACCATTGTGTCTGTGTCTCTCCTCTCTCTGTTCTTCATCATCTCAGTCTGTTCTCTCTTTTCCTGCTCTGCCCAGATGGTCTTCAGCAGGAAGGTCCCCCCTTGAGGTCCAGGTCCTGGTCCGGGTTTCTTCTTCTTAAAGGGGAGTTTTTACCTGCCATTGTTTATGTAATAATTGCTTGGGGAAAAATCTTAGAGGCAACTTGTGTTGTGATAGACGCTATATAAATGAAATTGAATTGAATCCCTAAAAAGAATGTGTAGACAAACAACCTTAATGATGACTGATGCATCAGTGGATCTTATTACACTCCAAATGGGGAAAAAAATAAAAGAAATAACAAGAGTTGTGCGCTCTGTTCTGTTCTCTCATGCTGTAACAATGAAAGGGAAAAGCAGTTATCTGATAGAAAGTCTGGGATGGGCTTGTCTCTATAGATGGGGACACATTTCCTGTGTTCCAATTTCCTGTAGTCTTTTATCTGATATAATTTTTTTTCAATCTATTTTTGTCACATTTGAGGGGTATTCTTGTAAGAAATTTTTCCATTTATAAGGTTGTATGTATTGGGACATAGTAAGCACTTATTAGGAACAACATAGACTTTTAAATTTCTTTCTATACAACTTAAGAATAAAACTCAATGTTTGTAGCGCCTCTGCTTTCAGGTAATACCAACATTATTTGTGATATTGTTTGACTATCAAGCATGTTGTCACTGCGTGGCATTACTTCAGCTTCTTTTCACACTGTGTAGGAACATATACTGTTTTATCTTTGATTATTATTAATTATTTGCCATTAGATTTCATAAAATACCTTTGAATAATCTGCAGTTGATCCAAAACAATTGATTTCACAAGATTTCTTAGATTTAGGAAGACTGAGATCACATTACTCCAACTCTAGCCACTTTACTGGCACTCTTAAAATTAAAATCCTTTATCTCAGAGGTTTAACTCTTACTAACCTCTCTCCACTGTATCTTAAAAACCCCAGTTTCTCTGTGACTACAGATGTGCTTGTGGTATCTAAACTTTGTAAGAGTAGACAGGGTAATTATCTGATTCCGCTCTTTTTCAAGCAGCTCTAAACCTGGGTTTAGGATTCTGATGCTTCTTTCCTTCTAGATTAAATGAATAGTTTGCGGTTCCTCAGATGAGTCATCCATTTGGTGTTGCTGCTACATCCCCTGACTGCTGCAGATGATGTACTTGCTACCTTTTCACACTCAGCACTTTTCACTAAACGTTGTCAATGTGTAAATCATGATTGCCTGGTTGGACTGTATTGAATCAGATGTATTGAAATGTAGTGATTAAATTACTCTGAACTAGAATTAAATGAAATTGATTTAATTAGAATATTAACTAAAGTGTTTTTAATTCTAGTTTCCTCAAGGTTTCTAAAGCATACATCGTCACAGTGGCCAACTGCTTTTACTTTTTATAATTTTTTATATTTGTTGGTGCAACAATGAAACCACTTGTAAATATATGTAATAACAGAATCATAGATCTTCCTTACCACCTGGATCCTTTGAGGTGTCCATCAGCTGCTTGGTCTGTTACTCTAAAACTGCTTCCGTCTGAACATCCACACATCCTCATAAACATCTTTCATGCACAGTTTTCATGTGAGTTTTTGTTTTTTGCATATTTTCCTTGCATTGATCAGAAACAAACAAATCTTTTGTGAAAAAGCACAGTAAAGAGGTAAATGTCAGCAGGTCCTTTTTTTCACCAATGAAAAGCTCGGTGTCTGTTCTCCCCGACAGACCGAAAATATGATGTGAACGTTAGCCAGCTCTGCAGGAGATAATGGGTAGCTGCACGGAAGCAAGTGATTGGTAGCAAACATGATGTCATAGTTCTCAAGACTCAACAAAGGCAGAAAATCGGATCCAGTGACAGCTGACAGCACAGGTGTTTCCATATGTTACCATCATCAAGGCTTGGACATTTGGCTTAAACAACGTGATTGCTCTATTGCTGGCACTTCTCAATAGTTCGTAAATCGAACATTTTTGTCTGAAGATTGCATTATCTGCTCCAAACGCTCTGATGTATCCAATGTTCAGTTTTAAACCTTTCCAGATTGTTCATCATAGTCTTAATTAACAATTGCGAGTAACCTGTGATTCTAAGTGTAAAGTCGCTGCACCCCATCGGACTCAGAGAATAATCTCACAGAAATTAGAAACACCTTTGTTGATAGCAGCTGTAAACTACCCCACAGGTTATCCAGAATGCCCAGTCCTCTCAGCGTAATCATCTCAGCTTCTGCTCTTTCGTAACAGTGTATCTCGTGGTGTTAAACTGGATCATTCACACCAGCATCTTTGACACATGCAGTGAGGAATGAACTGATTTTAACTCTTGTGTATTTCTGTGTGAGTATGTTAGCTTATTGTGACTCCCATAACCAACTCAGAACTCCTGACAGCTTAACAAACAAAATGTTTCACCGAGTCATTGCTGACGGGCTTAACCTACATCTTCTTTGCTTTGCAGTGTTTGTTGTAGCTGTTCTTCTTGGTAGGTCTACCTACATTTGTATATTCCTCAAAATGCAAAGCCGGGGTTGCTTTTCAGGGGTTACTTTAAAATCCCTGAGGGGAAATTTCATATATTGCCATGGGCCATGTAGTAAACTGTAGTAGGCCTACAGTAAAAAGAGGTTGCATATGCTAATAAAAGTTGACTAACTGCTGGAACATTTCCCTCAAATATAAAGTCTTTCACGAGGTTCTTACATCCTCTGATGCTTGGGTTCATGTACTGATGGCTGCTGAGATCTCCGTCCAGTTGTTGTTGGCAGTAAAATGGTGAAGGTAGTTCTAATCTGAGCTCTGGCTGCCATGCCTGCGTCGACTGCAAGCAGAAAGATTCCCTGAAAGACGTATTTTCAGACCAAGGCAGTCTCAACAGAGATGAGTTTGAATCATGCATATTCATGTGGCCACCTGAGACACACTTGCACAGCATCTCAGAAAAAAAAGGTACAGAGAGTGATTGTTGTCACAATAGCTCCCCTTTTAATGTGATTGTTCTCACAATAGCTCCCCTTTTAATGTGATCAAGTCTGTGACACTTTGGCATCTTCACACAATTCCCCTTTTGTGCTACACCACAGCAGTCACAGTAATAAACACCTTCAATTGCAGATATTGAAGTTAGCCATGTAGTCCTAATGATAAAAGAGTAAACTAAATACAAAGCAGAAAGCATTTTAGTAAACACTTAAAGCATCATTAACACCCTCATTACACAACTCATAACGTAATCGAGACACAGTCCAATGTAGCTTTACAAGCCAGACCGACCTTGTTGTGTGTGTATATCGTTGTGCTGCAAGTGATGAATGGGAATTCAATGAGTAAGGCGTTCATTTAAAAAATTACTATTTATATGTAATGAGTCTGGTGCTCTTTAAAACAACCACAATTACGATCCTTAACCCTAACCCTAACCCAGTATCTTTGAACGGGTATATTTTCACACATAAGGCGCATGGATTATAAGGTGCATTATAAAACATATATAAAGCGAAATAAAACATAAGTCAAACATTATTGAACTCATTCACAAAAACTCAGAATATAATTCAGTTGTAACTAATACAGAAAAATACACTCATTTTAAATGATTCGTCTTCCACAAATCCACAAATATAAAGTGGAGGATGTAAGCGTCGTACTACGTCCTGTTCTCTGATTGGTTCATTGTTGCCAGTGATAGCGGACACCTGAAGTTAGTGTGAGGTTGGAACAATGTTGTATTCCAACATTTGATTATAACTGGATTTTGATATAGATTTGAAAATTGGGTTTACCTAGAAACCTAACATTGGCTTGACGTCTAATTATAGTAAGGTAACATGGACTACATGTTGGATGATGGTAACTTGCCAGCACTACATAATTAGTTATCTAACGCTGTCTGACGTTGAAACGAATAGAATAGAATAAAACTTTATTAATCCCCCAGAGGAGAAATTTGCCTGGGCATCAGCAAACATACACACTCTCAACAATTTTACAGAGAACACACAAAGTATGAAAAGGTATATTAAAAAAAGTATATCCTAAAAAGAAAAATAGAAAAAGCTGCAAGCAGCGATGAATGGGCCCTCGCACCCTTGTGCACGTTCAGGCTGCAGTGGAAGCGCTTGTATGACTTGCATGTAGATTCTTCAGGCCTGGACATTTAGTGGATGACACCAGCCACGACTCTCTATATCAAACCATTCAAAAGTTATGGCAGAAAATAGGGAGTATCAAATATCGACCAATCAGAAGAAGGGGTGAGGCTAATTTGCACCAATTTTGTTCAAGGACTCAAAACCGAGTCTGATGACACCACCCACGACCAGGGGCGGGCTGGGGTTGAAATTCAGCCCGGGAGCTTGGTTTGGAGAGGCCTTTTATCCGATCGCACGAAGGGCACAAGTAGAACCGTAATTTAATTTAAACACAAATAATTTATTTTCAACCAACAAAACTACTGTGTGTGTGTGTGTGTGTGTGTGTGTGTGTGTGTGTGTGTGAAAAAATACCTGTTCAATATACTGTACAAACTGCTGCTCCTCCTTTCTCTCTCCCTCCCTTCCTCTTCTCCTCCTCTTCTTCCTCCTCTCCCTGTTTAATCCTCCTTTTTCTCCTCCTCCTCTTCTTTCTCCTCTCTCTGTGTAATCCTCCTTTTTCTACTCCTCCCCTTCTTTCTCCTCTCCCTGTTTAATCCTCCTCTTTCTCCTCCTCCCCCTCTTCTTTCTCCTCCTCTTCATCTTCTTTCTCCTCTCCCTGTTAAATCCTCCTCTTTCTCCCCATCCTCTTCTTTCTCCTCCTCCTCCCCTTCTTTCTCCTCTCCCTGTTTAATCCTCCTCTTTCTCCTCCTCCCCCTCTTCTTTCTCCTCCTCTTCATCTTCTTTCTCCTCTCCCTGTTAAATCCTCCTCTTTCTCCCCATCCTCTTCTTTCTCCTCCTCCTCCTCTTCTTTCTCCTCTCCCTGTGTAATCCTCCTTTTTCTCCTCCTCTTCTTCTATCTCCTCTCCCTGTTTAATCCTCCTCTTTCTCCTACTCCTCTTCTTTCTCCTCCTCTTCATCTTCTTTCTCCTCCCTGTTTAATCCTCCTCTTCTTCCTCCCCCTCTTAATCTTCTTCCTCAATGTATTCCTATTCCTCGTCCTTCTTCCTCCTTCTGCTCATTCTCTTCCTCCTCTCCTTATTATCTAAACAGAGTGAGTACCTTTTCTGACCTGTTTAGATGTTAACATTCTGCTCTAATTTTCTCTCTTGAGAATTTATCAACACTGATTTTTTTTATTCAGATGTATGCCCATCACTGTTTCTATTACTCTTATCCTCTCTTAATATTGTTATTCATCTAAACTCTCAGATGCTCTCATGCTTTTGTCATCTCAACCTGCCCAACAAAAGGAAACTGTCCTAACTTACTTTATCAGCAAGCGTCTGAGCAATGCACTGCTCTCTGCAACTCTGTCTATGACTGTATCATTGTCCAAAGTCATCAGGGTCTCTTTCTCTGTTGACATTAGCATAAATCCCTCAATGCAGAAACATAACAGGAAATATAGCCGTATTATATTAGGCTATATATATATTTATAATTTTAAATTATATCTTTAAAACAGAATGTTATTTATTTATTTATTATTGCAATGAATTTTAGTGTTTTATGGTCAGTTGGTAGCCTATGGATTTTATTTTTAATTGACAAAGCAAATTAATGATTTATTTATTGTGTAACTTTGTCCTGAAACACAAACACTATATTTTCTGGGTCTGGGATGATGGCGCGGTTAGACGGTGCTTGTTTACCTGCTGTGGCCGTGCTGCTCGGACCCGTGTCGTCATCACCGGCCTGGCCGACCTTGGTCCCACCACGACGGAACATGTCAGTTAATTTCACGCATTTTGCTGCGTCTTCTATCAACTTTCTTTTCTTTTTCATCCTCACTTTCTCTGCTCCACCCATCTCTTTCTCTGGCTTCTTTCTTTTCATCATCACGATCCTGCCCCTCTTCCTTCCTTCCTTTTCTGTTTTTTTTAACAGGAAAACCAGCCGTTCTTCTGACTGAGCGGCTGAGCCAATCACATGTCAATAGGAACAAGGATCAGCTCAAATTGAGAGGGGGGGCCGCTCGTATCCCCCCTTAAAATGCAAGATATTAGAGTGACCCAGTCTGGCGTTCCAATCTGCCACCTACAAGGGCTGTAAGGGCAGGCTGCCTGTTTAATCGCGGGCCGCGGCCCCGTTTTACATAAAAAAAAAAAAAAGAAAAAAAATCTGACCACCGGCCGGTTCGGCCCAGAACAGACCGGCCGTTCGGGAATCCTCCCGAACCTCCCTGTGGCCACCCCGCCCCTGCCCACGACTCTCTATGTCAAACCATTCAAAAGTTATGGCAAAAAAGTAGGAACTATCAAATATGGACCAATCAGATGAAGGGGGAGCGCGCTTTTTGGCGTCTATCGTCGCCACGGTAACGCTTTTGACTGAGAAAAGGAATGCAGGATCGAGACGCACATTTTGATGTATAACACACCTGGGTGCACGTTACGGTTCGGGCGAAGAAACGGCCGAAGAAATGGCATAAATTGCGCCAAAATTACACAATTAATTCAAAATGGCCGACTTCCTGTTCGTTTCGGCCATGGCGCCAAGAGACTTTTCTTTAAGTTGCGACATGATACAGGTGTGTAGCTATTTTCGTGGATGTACATCAAACCGTATTGTGGGGCTTGAGGCACAAAGTTTTCTAGGGGGCGCTGTTGAGCCACTTTGCGACGCCCATTAATTTTTCGCCAAATCTGGCTTGTGTGCAAAATTTGGTGACTTTCGGGGAACGTTTATGGGGCAAAAAGGCCCTCATTTCGTCGGAAGAGAAAAAAAACGAGAAAAAAAATAAAAAATTCCTACAGATACAATAGGGCCTTCGCACTGTAAGTGCTCGGGCCCTAATAACCAATAAATAGCTAAATAATTAAAAAAAGAGCAATATAAAAAATGAGCAATGTACAAAAGAAATACTAAACAGAAATACTAAACCCGAAAAACGAATAATATTTACATGTGCAAAAATACCAGTGAGGTATTTAGAGGGAGAAGATTATTGCATCGGAAAAAAACAGGTTATTGCACTCACGTGGCTAGAGTAGGTTATTGTAGAGAGTTGCAACCCGTATCCAACCAAGGACCGACTTTAATGTGTCAGATGAACGGTCCGACCATCAATCACGCGGAGGGGCTTCATCACTACCAAAGTCACTCAACTCTACCATTTTCACAGATTTTTGAGCGCAGTGTATCACATAAAACTGAGGTCAGTAAGCACAACTAAATTCATACATAAGGTACACCTGATTATAGGGCGCACTGCTGGTTTTTGAGAAAATGTAAGGATTTGAGTGTGCCTTATAGTGAGGAAAATACAGTAGAGTAACACAGTCACACAGGAGTATCTGGTTCAGGGCAAGAAAAGACATCCTACAAACTACTTTTTAATCATACTCGGGGTTTCACTGAAACAGTTTTTATGATTTGTAGAAAATAAAAGTATTCATCCAGACAATCAGGTGTTAAAATAAAGAGCTAATGTGTTTGCACTAACCCATCTGCTATAAATAAAAAAATGTACATAAACTGGTTATCTACTGTAGATTATGTATCAGTGTGAATGCAGATGTTCCACGTTATAAATGATTACGTGCAAAGACAATGGCCGTGGCCTTTACACATTGCATCAATATACTGTACATAAATAATGCACCATGCAGCACTTTGCTCAGTACCATTACCATCTTTCATATTGTTTTTTAACCCCCCCCCCCCCCCAAAAAAAAATACTGTTTCTTTGTGTCAACCAGACCTTAAGGGCTTGCTTAACAATGAATGAGCAGTACTTACACTGTAAATAACAGCTGGTAATGTGCTGTGGGTGATGTGAAATGTAAAACCCACTGTCATGCTATGTTTATCTATGTGTCCGCCCTGAGCATGGAAGCAGGGTGCCTTGCAGACTTGTTGGCAGATGACTTAATATGGCGCATGTTTAACAGTTCCCTGGAGTTGGAAAGCAATGCGATTACTGCAACAGTAGTTTGAGAGCGCTTCAGATGTGTGTATAATATGGTGCTAATCTGAAGCAGTAGTTACTTTTCAGACTCCAAGGATTTGCTCAAACAACGCAGTCCTAAAAAGGTGTCCCTATGAGGCGTTTCCCAGGAATCCATTGTTTAATATCGATAGAGAAACAAATATGCTTCTAATTGTATTCAAATCTGTTACAAACACTGGGATAGGGTTATGTAGATGCTTTCTCAGCAAGCAACCTCCTGCTGCAGTCAGACATATGGCCCAAGGGTTTCACAGTCAATCAGTGAGTCAGCTATCATTAGTCTTTTCTCAACATTGTGTCTTATTAACTGTGTGTAGAGTTACTGATAGTACGCTTCTGCCCAGTGAATAATTAATTTGAGTAAATTGTGCTACCATAATTTAGATGCTTCCTCTGGTCGTCTTACAGTCACTTTTACTCTATAATGGACTGGAAATCTATTTTCTGCCTCATATCAATTTTTCATGTGCAGCCATTTGTCCTTAGGGTACAAGTATCATCTCAACACTCAATACCAGGCTTCCACCTGTCCCTGCGGCATTCCACTGACATTTCCTGGACACAGAGCAATTCCAATGAAAAGGCTTGCTTGTGCTTATTTTTACTTAAAATGTTGTCCTACTTCTTCAAGCCTGTTGCTCTGAACAGCTGTGCTGCTCTGAGTTCACCCAGCTATTTTAGCCATGCCAAGGTTTTTGGGTCTTTTTTTGAGAACACACACCTTGCTTTCGAATCATCCATCAGGCCTTTTCCAAATCAGTTCCATCCAGTTGTAACATTTCACCAGTTGATTATCAACCTGCTTGATGGGTCTGGGCTCTGCCTGCACTGTTTAGAAAAAAATATATATGAGGGAGGCCTGCTCCAGATGCCCTTTAGAAGCCCCCGTCCTTCTCTTCTTTATAATAGAGTGAGTTGGCTCGTACTCCCAGACTGAGTACCGGGATGAGTCCAGGCTACTGCTGTTAATGAGCCTTGGTGTTCCCTCCTCTGTCACGCTGGGATTTCTGGCTCATCACGTACATTGCTTCTGTTTTATTGGTCTCTAGGTCTGCATGGAATCAGATAGGGAATGAGAAGAGCATGTTGTCCACGTGTAACCTACGCTATCAGTCTGTCTGTGTGTTTCATTGCAAAGGCTGACATGCTAACCCAGCTGTGACTTCATGCAAAACTATTTTTGGTATTGACATTATTATTATTGACAGATTATATAGACACAAAATCAGACAAAGACTGATAGTTCTGGTGTTTTTCTGGTTTTCTTAGCTTGTCTTAAAGGCTCTAAAAAAAGTTGAATATTACTTCAAATATTGTGACTAAATGCTTTGTGATTATAACATTGGCCGAGTCATTTATGGTAAAAAGCAGACTTGTGGTGCCATTCTCTGTTACCCCAATTTGGGTGTTCTTTCTGTGTTTGCATTTGTAGAAGATGCTACATTTTTGTCATACAGAGGATTTTTGTTTAAAAAGATAAATATATTGACTACTACCTGGGAACTCCCTTCCAGCAAGCACGTAACAGTCACTGTGACTGTATATTTCTCTGCAGAGACATTTATTTTGCCTGCAACAACCTTGTTGGATCCATTTTTCTGTGTTCAGAATGAGATGGACTGGAGAAAATAAAAGAATCAAAGAAAAAATGCACACACATAGCCTATGTCCCGTGTTCCCTTAGGTAGCTAATGTGAGCTACCCTCACAAAAACATGCAGCAGTCCTGGAGTATACATGTCCCCTGTTGCCAGCTGGGGCACCCAATTGGGGTCGGGAGGATCTGGTCGGAATAACGTGATCCTTCCACGCGCTACGTCCGGCCAGAGAAGCCCCGCCCTGTTAGATGGGAAAAAGCGCAGTTCAGTGCAGGGCCCTCCCAGGGTTGGCAGAGGGAGAGCAATGCTCATGACTGTTAGTTAGGTAGGAGCACTGGGTGAAGAAAAATGGGGGAAAAAAATAAAAAATTAAAGCTGCAAGCAGCAATGAACGGGCCCTCGCGCGTGCAATTTTCACCAATAAACGTCAAAGACTCGAAACCGAGTCCGATGACACCACCCGTGACTTTTTCTCTCAAACCATTCAAAAGTTATGGCAGAAAGTAGGAACTATCACATATCGACCAATCAGAAGAAGGAGCGGGGCTAATTTGCACCAATTAGGTTCAAAGACTCAAAACTGGGTCCGATGACACCACCCACAACTCTCTATATGAAACTATTCAAAAGTTATAGCAGAAAGTAGGAACTATCAAATATGGACCAATCAGATGAAGGGGGGGCGTGCTTTTTGGCGTCTATCGTCGCCACGGTAACGCTTTTGACTGAGAAAAGAGCCTATCGTCGCAGGATCGAGACGCACATTTTGATGTATAACACACTTGGGTGCACTTTACGGTTCGGGCCGCATTAACGGCTGAAGAAATTACACGATTAATTCAAAATGGCAGACTTCCTGTTCAGTTTCGGCCATGACGCCAAGAGACTTTTCTTTAAGTTGCGACATGATACAGGTGTGTACCGATTTTTCTGCAGGTACATCAAACCGTATTATGGGGCTTGAGGCACGAAGTTGTCTAGGAGGTGCTGTTGAGCCATTAGGCCACGCCCATTAATGCAAACCATTAAAAATCTAATCTTCCGCCAGGCCTAGCTTGCGTGCAAAATTTGGTGACTTTTGGGTCACGTTTAGGGGGGCAAAAAGGCCCTCATTTCGTCCGAAAAAAAAAAAAATCCTACAGATACAATAGGGCCTTGGCACTGTCAGTGCTCGGGCCCTAAAAATTGGGATAATTGTTGTTTTTTTTTTAAGAAAAAGATGAGAATAGATCAATATCTTTAACGATAGCTTGGAAAAAAGTGGAATTTCTTTATTTTTACTGTGGTTGCATCTGTTGCATCTGCTTCAACTGTCCGGGTGTAATGTAAATGGGCCCAGTTCATTTTGTGTTTGGGTGTGTTGCTGTTTTTAGTTACTAGGTAGTTTTTGGAAGAATGGCCATGGCTTGCTATAGGTAAGGCAGTAGGGTTTTTCTGTCCTCCCCAATGCTTGCGTTTATTTTTCCTGGGCACTGTCCAGGAACAAGTATCTCAGGTTAACTGGTGACTCTAAATTAACCATAGGACTGTAAGTGTGTGTGGTTGTTTGTCTGTATGTGACTCTCAGATGGACCGGTGACCGGTGTCCAGGCTGCACCCTTTCCTGAAGAGAACTGGATCGATGGAGGTTTTCACTCAAAATCTCACGATACATGGCCCCATTCATTCTTTCCCTTACACGGATCAGTCGTCCTGGTCCCTTTGCAGAAAAACATCCCCAAAGCATGATGTCGCCCCCCCCCATGCTTCACAGTAGGTATGGTGTTCTTTGGATGCAATTCAGATTTCTTTCTCTTCCAAAGACAACAAGTTGTGTTTCTACCAAGAAGTTCTATTTTGGTTTTATCTGACCCTATAACATTCTCCCAATCCTCTTCTGCATCATCCAAATGCTCTCTAGCAAACTTCAGATGGGCCTGGACATGTACTGGCTTCAGCAGGGAGACACGTCTGGCACTGCAGGATTTGAGTCCCTAGTGGCGTAGTGTGTTACTGATGGTTCCTTTGTTACTTTGGTCCCAGCTCTGCAGGTCATTCACTAGATCCCCTGTGTGGTTCTGGGATTTTTACTCACCGTTCTTGTGATCATTTTTACCCCACGGGGTGAGATCTTGCGTGGATCCCCAGATTGAGGGAGATTACCAGTGGTTTTGTATGTCTTCCATTTTCTACAATTTTGTTTCTCCAGTCCTTTGACAGCTCTTTGGTCTTGGCCATAGTGGAGTTTGGAGTGTGACAGTTTGAGGTTGTGGACAGGTGTCTTTTATACTGATAACCAGTTAAAACAGGTGCTATTAATACAGGTAGGAGTAGGAGCCTACAGAGAAGAAGTTACAGGTCTGTGAAAGCCAAAATCTTGCTTGTTTGTAGGTGACCAAATACTTATTTTACAGAGGAATTTACCAATTAATTCAGTAAAAATCCTACAATGTGATTTCCTGGATTATTTCCCCCCATTCTGTCTCTCATAGCTGAAGTGTACCTTTGACGAGAATTACAGGCCTCTCTCAACTTTTTAAGTGGGAGAATTTGCACAATTGGTGGCTGACTAAATACTTTGTTGCCCCACTGTACATAACTTTGCTCAAGGATTTTGGTTTATGGCTTCTACAGCAAAAACATCCTTAATTTTATCCATTAAGAGACTCCATGCTTCCTCTCTAAAACTAAATCAATGGAAAAATGCTGTCGTTAATAATTCCAGTATCACACTATGTGCTTCATTATAACTGAAACTACAACAAAACTTTCACATTTCAACATGTTTTTGTCTTTCATTCTTTGTTCTCGCTTTCACACATAAACTGTCTCAGACACAGACGTGTGCATTTTATCCTCTGCTGTGACATTCGGAGTAGTACTCCCTTAGGAAACATCCTTTTTCTTCTTTCCTCATCGGAAATATGTGACACGCTAGAATGTCAAAGCAGCATTTGCCTGCACCGAAAACACAGAAAACACAAATAACCTTCCTCCACAGCCATACTGCCATGTCGCCCCCCTGCCCCCTGTGCATCACCTGCTCTATGACTGAAAATAAAAAAAAGTAATTTTTTAGTCAGTGAGCCTAATTGTTATATCATGGTGTCAAGATAAAGTATACACACTACTTGGAATTAATCTTTGCATGTGTGCATGCATGCACGCGCATTAATTTGCTCCGGAATGTGATCCGAGTCACAGTAGCAGACAAACACAAGGTGCCTAGGTCCGGCATACAGAACAGTTCTAGTGTCTGAAATCTTTATTTAACACACCCATGAAACTTTCACACTGGTGGAAGGTGGGTATGAACGTGGAGTTACTCGCGTGTTAAGTCTTCTATAAGAGCATGAATTCTACCAAGTTAATTCTTTTGCTCTTAACCACAACTTCTCTATGTTCAGGAGGACGTCTGACTGCCCCCCTTTCCTTTTTTTATACGCACCAACGTTAGTTCACTGACATTTTATTGACTCCCCGGTGTGAACGGCTCTCCGATACACATCAACTCTGCAGGATGAGGTTCTAGGTTCTGACTGTGTCCAAAAGGCCGTTTTTTTTTTTCCTGTAACAACTCAATTGTATTGCTGCTTCAGCGAGTGGACATCTCCCCTGATATTGTCTTATTTTCCTCTCTGTGATGGCAACTCCATGGCCCGTGGCTCAAGGCAGCCGTGTGGCCATGGCGTCATCCCGCCATACCCACAGCTGGGGTGACTATGTTGTTTTGGGAAGTGTCCTTTCTTTTTTTTTTTTGTCTGCACACATATTAATGGTTAATACCATGCCGGACATGCGGCCAGGAGGCCCACACCCCCCAGGCCACCGACCCCCACCCGGCGAGAGGCCAGCCTGCCCTGGCCGCCGACTCGGGCAGGTGCACCCGCCCCCAAGAAAGCAGCCCCCCAGGACCAAAGTAGCGCACGGGCATGGAGAGAGGGAACCCCCCAACAGTGCGATACCCGCGCGGGCCCGACAACGGAGGGCCCCAGACTCAGCTTTTTGGGGTCTAGCATCGCCACGGTAACGCTTTTGAAAGAGAAAAGTAATGCGCGTAGTCGCAGGATGGAGACGCATATTTTGATGTATAACACACCTGGGTGCACGTTACGGTTCGGGCCATATTAACTGTCGAAGGAATGGCATAAATTTCGCCAAAATGACACGATTAATTCAAAATGGCCGACTTCCTGTTTGGTTTCGGCCATCGCGTCAAGAGACTTTTCTCTTTGCACCATGATACAGGTGTGTAGCGATTTCCGTGCATGTACGTCAAACCGTATTGTGGGGCTTGAGGCACAACATTTTCTAGGGGGCGCTGTTGAGCCATTTTGCCACGCCCATTAATGCAAACCATTAAATATAAAATTTTTCACCAGGCTTGGCTTGCCTGCAACATTTTTTGACTTTTTGGGCACGTTTAGGGGGGCAAAAAGGCCCTCCTTTCGTCAGAACATTAAGAAGAAGAATAATTCCTACAGATACAATAGGGCCTTCGCACTGCAAGTGCTCGGGCCCTAATAAATTATTACATTTTATTGTCCTGCCGATGGAGGCCCAAATCCTCCATCGCAGGACCCTTTCATACCGCATTCTCACCGACAAGGCCGCTCATTCACGCACCGTTTCCCCCTCCCCGGGTGGGTCCAGCACCACACCGCGGCGAGCCCCGGGAAGTGTCCTTTTTATGCCAGAGAAACACTTGAGTATTCCCCGAACAACTCAGCTCACACAAGTGTGACTCAATGATATACTGTATCTTGGGATGTGACCTCCCAGATGAGGTACAGTACGTGGTGCAGCTCAAGCACAACTGTTCAATTCAACGTTAATCTGTGGCGAAAAATCTATTTTCTTTCGTCTTGTTTTCATTTGCATCCCTTTGAAAGTGTTGCTGGCGAAATACATGATCAGAATTTAGCTATAAATTCTTTGTTAGGGAACAGAGCCAGCTCCCATTTTTACACCATTTCTGTCCTTCAATTTTCTCCTTCTGACGAATTTTGCTGTGAAATTACACCATTGTAAATAACCTTCTGGAAGGGAAGCTGTGAAGTAAATCAAAGCCCCTGAGCACATCAGTGTCATATCTGGGACTTCATCAACTCAGTTTTATGGGGCTTTTTCACAGCAATCCAACATCTACAAACAAAAATCCAAGTGCTTAAGTTTGACAAGCACAAAAAGGAAGTATGAGTGCAAGTGAAATGGTTCAAACCGGAGAGCACATCATTGTAAATCTGAGAGCAAACTGATTTGGAGGTGACTCAGAAACTCTCCTCAGAAGCAGGGAGAGTTCAATGTGATGCATGAGTTCTGTAACCTGACGGATCAGACCCACATCTAGAAGGACGTAGGGTCTGAAAATGACCAATAAGATCTCCTGATCCAAGGTGCGGTGCGTTGGCTTATCAAACTGCCTTTGCATGCAGTCAGTTAGTGCTGTGACCAATCATAGCAGCGCACAACGTGATGTATTCAGAGTGATGAAAATAAGTCAAGAGAGATAGAGTGTTGTGTTGAAGAGTTTGATGGATTGAAAAAGAGAGCAATGTAATAAAATGAAATCGAAAGACTTCTGTTCTTGCAGGCTGAATTTGAGAATAACTGATCTCTTTCACATCAGGGACCACGTGTAACACAGCTGGCTGCAGCAAACAGACGCATTCAGATCACTTCTTAAATAGCAAAATTTATTTTTAGAGCAAGTTTACCAGATGATTCAGAACTACAGTAAACCAAAAGTACTAATGCAGAGACAGAATAGTCCAAAAGGCTTTATTCAAGTCCAGGAAATAGGCAGAGGTCAGTAATCCAGGAGAGCAGGCAGCGGAGGCAGACAAATCCAGAAGGGGCCGGGGCATATCGTCGATCGGGAAGCAGGCAGGATGGCAGGAACTGACAGGCAGACAGGATGAATGAACACTGGAAAGCTAAGAGAACAAACTAGACAATCTGGCGAGGAGCCAGCGGACTCAGCTCATACATAGAAGCGGCGACTGATGAACTTGATGGGGACCAGGTAATGAGATGGGCGGAGACCAAACAGGTTAGTGGGAGTGAACTACGGAGCAGAAAGCTGTGGCAAGATCTCCAGAGATATGACAGTAAGTGATCAGTCTGATAAACCCAGGACACTTACCATTTTTACATGAGTCTCCTCCTCCACTGTCCCTAAGAGATCATCACAGGAGACCGTGGTGGCCAACATGTCTCACCATTTCGTCTGCAAAAGCCTGGATACAAGATTGTTGAATCTCAGCTAGTATCAGGCTTGGTTTAGCTCTGCAACCTGCCGTCTACAACAGGAGTGACATTCTAAGTCCAAATTTGTTCACGTCTTTCACTTGGTCCTCCATCAGGGGGTTGAACGACGAGACATTAACCACCAGCGGGTTTTCACTGAGTCCCATTTAGCTACCAGGAGCTAACTGGTAAATTAAAATTTTGCCATAAAGACATCTGCTTTACAAATGAATGATTTGCAAGCTGTGTTCTGTTCAAGTTTTACAGGAAAAGTTTGAATCTTTAACGTTAAAGAAGACCCGCTCAGAGACTCTACAAGGATAGACTGGTGACTTTTAAGCCTAGTTAATAAGCTCCGACAGATGGTAGTGAGAAATTTTTACAAAGAAATCGAAATTTGCTAGCTGTACGTCTAGATTTCTAGGCTATGAGCTCTGAGGAAAATGACCAAGAAAACAAGCTTCTCTTTTATTGAGTAAAAAAAATTGAGCGATAGTACTAACACCTCTACAGGGACCGTATACTGTATCTGCTGGACACAGGGTTGATACATGAGATTAACACAGTTGTATAGTACATAACAGGGACGTGCGGTCAGGGGAGGCAGGTGAGGCAGAGCCTCACCTGACATGACAAGTAAAAAAATAAATAATTATAACATCAAATGTATATTAATATTTGTCCACTGATCTTTATGTATGACTAATTTTGGAAATTTTTTATAGTCAAAATCGCTCAATTTGCCTATTCCCTGTTCAAATACAGGGATGAAACGAGAGGTGCAGCAGCAACGAGTCAAGCCTCACCTCTGAATGCGCAATCCATCATAAACTGGGTTGATACGTGCAATTGGCGCGTGCCGGTTGCCGTATCTCTGCATGTCGCCAATATAATGTTTGCAGATACATTTATTTGACCTGATTTTCCACAGTCTGGCTAATGTCTTTAACCATTAAAGTTTAATGTTTGTTAGTGACATTTTTAGTTTTGCTGATGGGAAATAAAACCGCAGTGAAGTCACAGGGTGAGGCAGATAGTACTCTGCCGCACTGAAGGGGGCGTACGTGAGCCAAAGGGTACTTGCAGAGCCTGTCAAAATATGCAAAGTTTTTTGATCTCATCAGACTGTACAGCTCACAAACGGTGAGGAATGAATGCAAATCTCCTGGACAGCTTCTCAGCTTTTTGGCCCAGAAGGATCTGCTACACACTGTTCCTGAGGCGACAAAGTTACTCCAACTGGTGCTCACTGTACGAGCTACAACAGCGTCCGTGGAAAGGTCGTTCTCTGCGTTGAAATGACTGAAAACATACAGTCGGAATAGGACCGATTCAGGACGACTTTCCTCCCTGGCGATCATCTCCATTGAGGCGGAGAAACTTTTAAAACTAAAGGAAAATAAGGAGGACTTTTACAACAAAGTAACAGAGGTTTTTTGTGGGGAAAGCAGGCACATGGACTTCATGTACAAATAAAGTAGAAAGAAAAATACAATAGAATATTTAAAAACTACATTTTGGCCTTAAATAAAATATTCTTTGTTTTTCTTTTCATGCTTTTTGTTGAACAATCTGTATTAAATTGATTAAAGTATCAGAATTAAACGTTTTAAAAACAACTGAATATTTCACTAAAGGTCCAAATTTAAATCTGTGGTTTTGTACACCAGTCTATACTCTCATTTATGTTGTATGAATTATAGAATTGCGACGGCCAACACATGGAGGATGTAGAGCAAATCCACGTTTTTTTCTTACCTTTACGTATCTGTAATATGTACCGTGTGTGCCCGCTTGCGTGTGCTCGTGTGTTTTTTTGTGAAGAATGCTGATGAGATATGAAATAACCAGTAGCCAATTGAATAAGCTACCCTTTTTGGTTTATATATTTGTAAATCTGACACTAAAGGAGTCAGTGCCTAACCAACCATGAACCTCACGTCACTGGTACATACAGTAAGTATAGCTTTAGAAAGAAAGAAAAATATATCACAAGCAAAATAACTCCTATTACTTCTCACTACTGTCTATAATAAAGACATTTAGCCATAATAATGTTGAAATATTTATATTTACCATGGTTCTGTTGACTTACTTCTGTTTTAAATCTCATCAAATTTAAGTTCTTCAAAACTATCTTCACTTAATTAACAAGTCCTGCAAACCCTTTTCTATTTCGAGCTGATCACTGCAGAAATCACAGTCTCCTGAAAGACGCCATGTTTCATCTGAGGTCAGATTAAAGTGGGTCAAAAACCCATTCTTGCTATCTTCCTTCACACATAAAGACATTTGTCCCCAAAGGGACAATTAGAGAGAGAAACCTGTGTCGCCTCAGCAAGCAAATAAACTTTGAGACATGGATTGGGACAGAAGTTTGACTTCAGATAGGAACAGAAGCCACCACCAACACATGAACACGTGCTTCTCCCATCAGAAATGCAGCAATAATATGATCAATGGCAAGATTCAGAGATTAAATCAGGAACATTGATTTACAGTTGAAACGTTCTTTAGAAGAAGGTAGTTATGTGATCATGCTTAATTGGAACCTGCTATATTTGAGGCTTGAAGTTAAGGTAAGGACGTGAAATTTATCCTTCCAGATTTCATCTAATCAGGGCCGTATTTCTGGTCCCCTGCTGCCGGAATATCGGGATCCTTCCACACGCTACGTCCAGCCAGAGAAGCCCCCCTGTCTGTTGATGTCTAATACCCCTTTTTACACCAAGCTGGTTCCAGGGCTGGTTCTGGGCTAGAGCCAGACTTAGCACCAGTTCTTTGGTTTTACACTGCCTAAGCACCGGCTCCTGGCTCTCAAAACTGGTGCTACACAAGCACCAAGTCTTTGCTGGTCCAACTTAAAAACCACGTTACGTCGGGGGCTACGTGCTTACGTCAAGGGCTGGGGGCGGGGCTGGGGACGGTGTTACTGAACAACCAAAGCAGAATAAACACGGAAGAGCGCCGTTTTTAAACAACGGAGCGTTGAAGACGGCGGTTAAGTTAGCAGACTCTTTTATTATTACATCCATTTATTTAATAATGGATGTAAAACAGAAGCAGCAGTGGTCTACGGTACAATCCATCAACAGTAACGTCGGGGGGTCCGTGCCCGCCGATGGAGCGGCAGCCTCGTCCGAGCCCGCGGGGAAGCGTTCCGGCCCTGGGACGCTTCCCCGCGGGCTTGGACGCGAGGCTGCCGCTCGATCGGCGGGTTCCCGGCCCGCGGGGACGCCTCCCAGCCCGCAGGCACGCGTCCCAGCCTACGGGGACGCGTGCCCGCCGCTCGATCCGTGGTTCCTCCAGCCTTCAGCCCGCTTCCGCATCGCAGCTCCCTGGGAGCATCTACTCATTCAGACTTGGATTACAGTATTCCACTAGGTTTATATTATTATTTTTTATTGTACCGGGAAATGGTGACGTATACAGTAACGTGATGACGTGGCTCTCTGGCCAGCTGCAGGCTAGCACCAGCTGGTGTAAAAGCAAACCGGTTCTTACTTAGAACCAACCGCGAACCGGCTCTAGCACCAGCACCAGCACCAGCCCTGGAACCAGCTTGGTGTAAAAGGGGTATATGTGGAAGCGTGATCTGACGGGGTATTTTCATCTGTCAAATCATCCTACCTGCATTTATCTATGTGGAAGTGTGATTTGACAGGTTTTTTTCTTCTGCCGAAGCGTCGTACACATAGATCTATGTGGAAGCACATTCTGACTTCCTGCTGTTAAATCGTCTATTTGCATGAAAAAGAATTTGAAAAAAAAAACTGAATAAAAGAAACGGGGATCGTACGGTAGTATTTTCTGCCGAGGTAGGACACCTCGGCAGAACACCGGCTCGATATGTCTCATTCATCCCGACGCACAGCAGAAACAGGCTGCAGGCAGCCGCTGCGCATGCTCAGCAGGCTCATTTATATGCAAATACAGTCGCCAGGTGCTTTGCATTGACCATTTTTGGTAAAAAAGTGGGCGTGTAGAGGGCGGGATATGAGACGAATTCACGTGCGCAACCTTCCAGCTGGACTGTGATTTATAAAGCGAACATTGCGTGCAAGTGTACGTGCACACGGTTTTATAAATCCAGATTTTTTTTTGCGCACGCCATTTTCGGCTTTTGGGCGCACGTGCACTTTTAGTATGAATCCTACGCACATAAATGAGGCCCCAGGACTGTCACTTAGGTAGAGCACTGTGTGAGATAATGGGGGGAAAAAAATCGGGATAAAAATATTTTCAAAAAAAAGCATTTGATTTGTCTATCCACCACTACGTGGGAGGAAATGCGATGACTCGTTGTAAAGAGCTGCAGTACACAGCACACAGATGCATCACCATGAATAAGTGCACCTCTCTGTGACTGTAAACAGAAAGACTAAAAATCCAAAGTTCATAACAATAGATGTCATTCTGAGGTGAATAGCTACATTAATATTTTAAATTGTATTGAATGTTACAGATCTATCTTTTTCCCCAGAGTATTTCATAATTTTCTTTTTCAACTTGTTGTTTTACCCTTTGCATTGTATTCAGCACTTCACAACAAGTTTAAAAGTTGAAATTATTTTCATAATAGTGGTCATGTGATTGACTAGTGTTTAATTAGCCTTCTTACTTGTTTGCCTGACAGGTTATGTAAAAACTACCACATGTTCTGGTGAATGAGTTCATGCAAATTAACTAGCGCATCAACATAAGAGTGCTTGAACAGTGTGGAGCGACTGTTCACAGCCAGTGGAAAACTATTCCCTTGGTGTTCCAGTGACTAAAATTCACAGTTGGGTTTTAGAAAGTGTTGCAGGATACGCAAAATGGTCTTCGTCATGTCTCCAGACTGCCAAAGACTTTTTAATTATGGGGTTATGAGGTGCGTGACAGTAATCCCAGTCCACCGTTACTGATGACCTTACTAACCTCATCATGATATTCACCTTCAACTAAACCTACAGAGAAGCTACGCAAATGGCAGATGTTTATTCCAGCTTTTTGTGACATTCACTCCAGCTCCATACCTGCATCACTCACCTGACAGCTCCGCCTCCTCATGTCACTGTGGTTTCTCCTGCTTCCACACCTGCTCTACATCTGCAATAAGCCCTGGGCTTCTACTTAAGCACTCCACTCCCAGCCAGTCACTGCCAGATTGGTCTTGTGTCATGCCTAACTTTCCAGTTTTTTTCACCGGGTTGATCAGCTGTTGCCGACCCTGCCTGTCCCCGACCTGTTGGCCTGCCTCCGTCCTGGTAATCACCTCAGCCTTCTGTCCCAGACCACTAGTTCTGCCTGAGCATCTCTGGTTTCTGTTGGCCTGCTCCCTGGGCTGCCCGGCGATTCCCCTGACTGGCGTTTCATGCCTGTGTTCCAGATCTACTCAGAGCTCACAGCAGCTGGTTTCTGAAAATCACTCTCCTGCCACACTGAGCTTTACCACGATCCCGATGACTGAACTCTGCTCTATTTCCTGCTGTGAGGTTGGCTAAAGACTTTTGCTGAACAGTCCGTACCATTGGGCTGCATTTGGGTCCGGCACACACCCTTGTCCCTTTTATCTTGTGAGATGAAATTATTTGTACAGATGAATTATAATATGGTTGTGGTAATAATTATGAATGATGTTGTGATTGTTAGCATTATCATTTGGGGACCAGCTGGACAACAGGAAAAGAGCTTTAAGATAGATCAGAGAAGATAACAGAAGGAGTAGAGGCACAGATATATTGTCAATATTATATAAGAATATATATTTATAGTCACGGTTAGCTAGAAAATTAGGAGTTCTATGTACATATGACTGATACATGGTTACGTAGTGGACTACAGAGACGACTATATAAACAGGTGTAGACAGCAGACACTGAGGTTGTCTGGGGAGGGGACTGCAGGTCTGGATGCTCTGGCGTGCAAACATGTAAAGAAGAGAAAAAAAGGAGGAAGGTGCTCTGGCCTGCAAAAATGTACAGTAGAGGAAAAAGAGGGTGAAGATTAGCACAAACTACAAGAACAATGAGTTACACTTATTAGGTTGTTGTCCTAATTTACAACCATATATGGAGCTGAAGCAAGAAAAGACTGGATGAGAAAAGAAGAAGGGTGAGGGACACCGTTCAGGGGATCCTGTTGGTGTCCCCATGCAGTGTAGGCCTATAGTAGCCGCCAATCACCAGGGCCAGCTTCTCAGCCGGTATGTCGCTGAGTGGGGGGAAATGGTTGGAGATTTTAAGGTAATGACGTTGGTCCATGTGCCTTTGTTTAGGGCTGCACTTCCTTCGAACCATCACCCAGTCCCCCTGCTCCTTGGGACCTGCAGTAAAATAGCAGCTACGCTAGGTCGGTCGACTGCTACTTTAGCCTGGCTAGCATTCACATCGACCAAACTACAGTCATGTTCGCTAAACTTGGCCTGTTTCACTTAGCCTTGCTTCGCCTCCAAGGCTGTAAATAAACTACACACTTACCAATCTCACTACAGGGGGCAGAGGAATAACTACACATTTTAACCCCGAGCAGTGAGAGGGAGAAACAGTGGCAACGCTAAGAAGCTACAGGCTGAAAATGAACCAGTGATTGGTGACACTGACACTCCCAGATTGCCGTGAGAAGATGCGACAGTGAAACTAAGGTGCAAATGCTCAACTGAAAAATAGCACTTACAGTGTTAGGTTATTAACCCTCGCCCCCCCTACTTTCAAATACATTCATAAGTTTGTACCCACAAGTCATAATTTCTGGCCAGATACAGGATAGAGTGGGACAGGCTACCCATTTGGACGGTATTGTGTTCATTCTTGCAGGAGGTCGTTCAGTAGAAATGTCTGAAGCTCCTCCCTCCCAGTGAGTGCTGACGTTAGTTAATGAAATGAGTTTTATGTTGGATATTCAGCAGACATTCACTATGGATCCGAGGCGGTCTCATTTAGGGAGCGTCAATAAACTACGAACTGTGAATTGAATGCATTTCTTTTTAACAGCCTCCAAACCATCTGACCAGTGCACTCTAAATCCAAGGAGAATTGCTGCACCAAAGGAGTCCAACAAAACACATTTTTGCGTCTTTTTTTTTACTCTTTTTTTTTTAAGAATGTTTGTCAAGGATTTTCCTGGTTTTGTGTCTTTATAACCACGTGACCTAAACATTTTAAATATATGCCAACTGGTAGGGCTCAATAAGACAAGCCTCCTTTATTTTGTGTTTTTGAAGACATTTTATATTGCGTAGCCTATTAATTTTGTATTGAAAAAAGTGCTGACATTGATTTTCTTAAGCTTTTTTAAAAATCCTGTCCTGGTAACCAAAAACAAAGCGAAGCCAAGGAGCAGCAGCAGAAACTCTGATCTCCAGTAACAAGGTGTTTTTGATTTGTTAACGACAGTAAGAAGTGGTGACACAGGGCCGATGAAAATATAAAGTGGAATTAAAGCTGTAAGCAGCGATGAACGGGCCCTCGCACCCTTGTGCACGTTCAGGCATGTTGCAGTGGAAGCGCTTGTATGACTTGCATGTAAATGTCTTCAGGCCTGGACATTTAGCAGATGACACCAGCCACGACTCTCTCTATCAAACCATTCAAAAGTTATGGCAGAGAGTAGGAACTATCAGATATCGACCAATCAGACGAAGGGGTGGGGCTAATTTGCAGCAATTATGTTCAAGGACTCAAAACCGAGTCCAATGACACCACCCACGACTCTGTATGTCATGCCATTCAAAAGTTATGGCAGAGAATAGGGACTATCAAATATTGACCAATCAGAAGAAGGGGCGGGGCTAATTTGCACCAATTAAGGTGAAGGACTCAAAAGCGAGTCCGATGACACCACCCACGATTCTTTATGTCAAACCATTCAAAAGTTATGGTAGAAAGTAGGAACTATCAAATATGGACCAATCAGATGAAGGGTGGGCACGCTTTTTGGTGTCTATCGTCGCCACGGTAACGCTTTTGCTGTCTACATCTGTTTATATAGTCATCCCTGTAGTGCACCAGTTAGCCATTGTGTCTTTGTCTCTCCTTTCTCTGTTCTTCATTCTCCATATGTCTCTCTTTTCCTGCTCTGCCCAGCTGGCCTCCAGCATCATAAGGGGTTATGAGCCAGGTCCTGATCCAGGTTTCTTCCCTCCTAAAGGGGAGTTTATCTTGCCATTGTTTGGCTGAAGGTTTTTTTTCCCAGAAGGGGAGTTTTTACCTGCCATCGTTTATGTAATAAACAGGTTTATGTAATATTAAACATGTTAATTCGACAAAGGGGTAATGGATTTGGATCTCTGGAAAGGTTCCAGAGAGAACTTGTGTTGTAATGGACACTGTATAAATAAAATTGAACATGTTTTTATCACATTCTTCTTGGTGAAGGCGGACACTTTTGCTTCCCCACCTCCCTCTCATATCTGCCCTGCTGCTGCTCTCTGTCTTATTTTGTTTTGTTAATCTATTTTGGAGCCTCTCTTTGCATATTTTCCAAATTCTCAAACCATGGCTTTGACCAGCTGGTCTTTCAACGAAATTGACCAAATTCTCTCGATGATAAGACAGACAGGGCAGAGGGGAGTCCTCTTTCCCCGACAGGAAATTTGCTACTGGATACACGATGGACTCCTGATGGAGGGTCGTGTGTCTGTCCGTACTGTCAGTCGAGGATGTTGAAGATATCTACATAATTGGTTTTTGATAACAGGATTTCTGCTCTTTGGAGTTGGCGATTACCTGGCAAATCAACAAATTTGAAAAATGTTGGCAGCTATTCTGGCCCTTTCAAGGCTGCCTGGCACGTGTGAATGGATATGTCGTGCTATCAACACTCTGTGTGTGCAAAACCACAAACTGGATTTGATTCTTGAACTCATTGGCAGGATGGAAAAGACCTTGGAGAAGTAAATGACCACACATTTGGCTGTTTGGAGACGCCATGAGATGAACCAGATACTTCTAAGGCAGATGGAAAATTACTGCAATAGATCTGACCCGAAACAATTATTGTTATTTGAATCTGGCTCCCTGGCTGCCGGAAGGCAGCTCCAATCTCCCCTGGATGTTATGCTGACAAGGTGCTCTTTTTAAAAAAATATATTTTTATCCTCTGATTTCTTTCCCCTTTTATCGCCCATTGCTCCTACCTACCTAATGCAATCCATGGCATTTCTCTCCCTCTGCCAACCCTGGAGGGCCCCGCACTGAGCTCAAGCCTCCTCCTTGCTTGAGGAGTGAGCAGGCCCTTCTTTCCACCCAACAGGGTTCTTCTCTGGCTGGACGTAGCACGTGGAAGGATCATGTAATTCCGGTCAGATCCTCCCCACACACACACACACACACACACACACACACACACACACACACACACACACACACACACACACACACACACACACACACACACACACACACACACACACACACACACACACACACACACACACACACACACACACACACACACACACACACACACACACACACACACACACACACACACACAGACAGACAGACAGACAGACAGGGGCCTTCGCACTGTAAGTGCTCGGGCCCTATATTTATATTTGTATTCTGTTTTTATACTTTTTTGTAGTCTTTTTTTATCTTGCATGTTCTAAATAAAATTTTCAAAGTAATCTGTGCTGTGTGTGGAATGTATAATGTGTTTTTGCTGTGTTGTTATAATAAGTACACTGTACCTGTATCCAGGCTCCCTTTATAAGCTTTCAATAACTTATAGCTATGTACTAAGTGACCACTATTCTCTGTGTGTGTGTGAATAAAATTTTATTCATGTACAAAATTACATTGACTCTTTCCTTGGGACTTACACATTATTTCCACTGATCACAGTCACACACAGATTCCCTCAAGTCTCAGTCGATTGTCCTTCCATTTAAAAATACAGAATGTAGAAAAGCTTTTCCTCAGAAATATTGTAGAATTACACTTGTTCTGGTCTTAACTGTCCAGTAATATAATATGTCCAGCTGAATTAATTGATTGATTTTGTCTCACTGTCGTCTCAATGTATGTCGAAATGCAGGGAGTTAAGTCACTTTTTTCCTTTGCTGGAGGACACCATGTCATGGTTTATCCTCCAGCCTTCAGTGGTTTTCCACTCCCCTCTCTCCTGCTAACTCCATCTGCCAGCCATGCCCACCTCGTCACTCACTCCTTTCACCTGCTCTCCCAGCTGCAGCTCCTCAACAATCAGGACAGCATAAAAGCTCCACTTTCCTGCACACTCACTGCCAGATTGTCACTCTGTTTGTAGATGCAAGACATTCCAGCATTCCCTGTCTTGACTTCCCGTTGCCGACCCTCCATGTTTCTGGACCCTGCCTTGTCTCCTGCTCTCCGTTGACTGACCTTGTCTTTCGAACTTGACACCGATTGCTGCCTGATCCTTGTCTTGCATTCCTGCCTGCTCTTCGTCCCTGTTGAGGATAATAAAGCAAACCAGACAAACTACCACCGTGTGCTTTGTGTGCTGCATTTGGGTCCAAAACCTCACCCCGTAACACACCAGCTCTTCGTTCCCCTCTTCAAATGTTCCTCTCAGCCTCCCAGAGGAACATTACGACCTCCCAGATTTCTAATGTAATGAGCATGGTAATGTATGCATCCATATAGTACAAGACATGCAGAGATTTGTAGTGAGTGAAACTTTCTTCTTAAATTCTTTGGCAATAATTGCTCTCGCTGTCATGTGCATGAAGTGGCTCCAAAGAATAAAAAAACTATGTCCTGTACATCACTTTGATTCTGTCCCTCAAGCTTTTCCCAGAAAGAGCAGACAGCCGTTGGAAGTATTAAGTAGTTATGGAGAAGATTACCATAAGAAGTAGTTGTGCCCTTTGTCACCAAGAGCTTTTCGCTGCACTGCTTCAATTCAAGGATCATACATTTTTATAATTTTTAGAATTACACATTTTAGTTGTTGGGTCCTTGCTACACCCAAGGTCACCTTACAGAAATAAATTAAGTTAAAAAACAGTAAGAAGAATGTTAAAAAATACAAAAATGTAAGACTTCACTTTGATTTTTATAATAATAATTTAATAATTTGCAATAAAACAAGATATGTGATCACTCAGCTGCTGCTCAATTAATAAGATGCCATTACCTTTTTATTATGGCAACTCAATGTTTACAATGTAAATTAAATGAATGTTGTTTGTTTCCCTTAATTGTTTATTCTCTTCTTCACAAACCACAATGCAACAGCACCTGCTGTCTTCGAGGTCCAACGTGTAAAATCTGGCACTACTCGTTTTGCACTGACTAAGCTAGCAGCTGTTGTTTAGATAAGCTTTTACAGCATCCCCTAAAACATCGAGGTCCGTCGTGTTGAACAGTCATTCAGAACAGGTTGATTTCTGGGTTAATCGTATTAACAAATATAAAATCATTTAAAAACTTGGATGCAATTCTCCATCTAAGTCTTAACTATTCTGCTTCATGGTCTGGTGTTCCCCTATCCAGATATATGAATAAGGTAACATGAAGTCATTCATATGAGGAACTTCCTTATGTCTGTTAAGCCCCAGATATACTTACAGGATACGCCACGCGTATCCTGCGTTCATTTGATGCGTCGACGTGCACGTTCTCAAAAAGACACTGAACGCGTATGCGACCTACAGTTCTCGCTCTGCCCGCGAGTGGCGCTGGTCCCGGTCAGATACCAGCTAGCCACAAGTAATTTCCTTTGCCGAGATTGCAACCAAAGCAATTTTATAATCTCCTCTTCATCCAATGTTGTCATGTTAACTTGTTCGTTGTTCTAATCTGCTAGTGCTACTACTACCGCTACTACTAAATATTTAATCACTTTTCCAACTGTTGCTCTGCTTACTGCCCCCAATTGGTTACCGCCAGTACGACATGCTCTCCTCACGTACTACGCGAGCGACGTTGCAGTTGGTGGTGCACTCGAACGGACGTGAACGGACGCGAACACAAGCACCAACAGCAAGTATATCTGGGGCTTTAGTGTCTGATATTAATGCAAGTCCAGACAATGGCCCTGTTTATAAGCTCCAAGTGTCAGGATTTGACCTGTTTTATTTTGAAGACCGTGTCTTTGTGTTTAAGTTCTGGTTTGACCTTCCTGTTTCCCATCGGCCCTGATTGCCTGCACCTGTGTCTCGTTAACCCTTGTATATATCTGGTCTTGTCTTTCCCTTGCTCCCTGCTGGTCCGTTCCCTCCCTCCGTGTTTTCCCATGTCAGGTTTTGTAGTTTTTCATGTTCCAGGTTTTTGTGGTTTTTGGTTCTTGTTTGAGCTCTGGTTTCTTTGTATCCTGCTCAGCAGCGCTTTTAGTTAATAAATCATTGTTTTGAGAACTCCTGCATCCTGCTCTCCTACATCTGGGTCCGACAACGACCATTTCACAACACCAAGTGCACTGTCTGGAAGTAAGACAATGTCAATATCATGTTGCTTTGAACAGTTTTTTTTTTTTTTTTTTTTTCAATGAATTTCACAAAGTAATGTACCTTTCTTGGATTCCAGACTACATATCTATGTCCTTCAAAGATGGAGCCTCAATAGCACTCACAGTATGTGAATGTATGCAAATTTTCAGGTATTTTGAAGGAGGTAGAAGATCCATGAGAAAAGGATTCCGTAGATAGTGTTGTGAATTCTTCACGTACAGAGACAATAGGTTTAAGATGCTCTTATTTTGAAACGTCATTTTGACGGCGCATACTTTTTCCGCTTCCGGTTGCGCAAATCGTATATGCTACACAGCGCCAACAGTAAAGTCAGTTTGAGTAATTGACGATGTAAGTCATGGTACTGTAATGTGGATTTATGTGGCAAAACTGTTCCGTTTATAGTTGTACTTATGTTCTTGAGTGCATTTTACTGTTAATGTTTGTTGTGTAATTAGCCGTTCGAATAATAGCCTAACGTTGAACTAATTGGCTAATTTAGCTAGCGAGCCATATTCCTGTGAATGTGTGTGTATTTCTGCATTACTTAAGGCTTACCACTGCTAATATTTGCCGTGGTGTGAATGTGTGCCACAGGCTTAAGACTGCAGGCTCAAACATTTGTCTGTTAAGGCCTTAATAGTCTCTTTGAAGACTCACAGCATGAGTAGCTTTTTACAGACTAAACTCACAGGTCTTTGTGCAACACTTTTGTGAAAGGGAGATGGCGGCAGGCCACACTATGATGTAATCTCCCTTCAAACCATCCTGGAGGGGATGCAACAAATGAAGCTTGAGATGATTTCTCATATGGACTTAAAGCTAGAAACCATCAACGAGAGTTTCTCCAACATTGAGGGCTCACTCTCCAATCTTGGAGAGCAGGTCACTATGCTTGAGCAGAGAGTTAGCGCCAACGAGGATAACCTGCAGGGCCTGACACAACGAATTAAAACACTAGAGAAAGATAACTATTACCTGAAAGAATGAGCCCTGCAGCTTCTCAGGGAGGAGAACTTCCCCACTCCACCTGTCATTGAGCGCAGCCACCGCCCTCCATCCTTCCTCAAGCAAAGCTCCAAAGCGACCTATCCTGGTTAAGTTTCTTTACTTCCAGGACAAGATCAGGATCATGAAGCTCTCCAGAGAGAAGACGGAGCTTGTGTACAACGGTACACAAGTCCATAATTACCCGGATTTCAGCCATGCACTCGTCCAAAAACGCCGGCAGTTTGACCCGGTTAAAAAAAGGTTACTGTTATTACCCATTTTAGATTATGCTGATGTTGCATGAACACTATCCACAGGAAGCGTTGTCTCAGGAGAGCAACCAACATTATCAAGGACTCCTACCACCCAGCACGCAGACTGTTTGCCCTCCTGCCCTCTGGGAGGCGCTACAGGAGTCTCCGCATACGAACCACCAGGTTCAGGAACGGCTTCTTCCCCACAGCTGTCTCCCTGCTGAATTCTGCCCCCCCCCCAGGCCCCCACCCCCCCTTTCACTCACACACACCAACCCCCCATCCCTCCACCCAACCCCCCCCCCCCAGAAGTGAACGGGGCTAGTACCCACTAACTCTTTGCACTATTCTGCACATTTTCTGTACATAATATAATTGCACTGGACTTTTTTACCAACTACCTCCTCGCACTACTGTAAATACTTCCACACTGTGAATGCTGCAATCACCCATGTACATACTGTAACTCAAATCTGTTGTAAATCATATAATCACATAATCTGTTTAATATATATTATCACTCATTCATGTCTGACCTGCACCTTATAACAACAGTATTTATTAATCTGCACTGTGTACATACATATTTATATATATGTGTATATGCTGTACATTGTGTTTATTTCACTGCACAAGCACTTCCGGTTAGCTGCTAACTGCATTCCGTTGCCCTGTACTTTAACATGTGCAATGATAATAAAGTCATGGAGCATCGTAAGCTCACATGGAAGGATCTTTGGGAAATGGAAGGAAGCCAAATTAGCTTCATCATCAAAGCCACCTACGATGTTCTTCCCACACCCAAGAATCTATACCAATGGTTTGGAGAAGATCCTTCTTGTGCACTCTGTCAAACCCCTGCAACACTGAGTCACATCCTCACCGGCTGCAAAACCAGTTTGTCCCAAGGCCGCTACACCTGGAGACACAACCAGGTCCTAAGACAACTGGCCATCATTCTGGAAGGAAGGAGGACCACCAACAATGCCCTCCCTCCCCCAATGCCTAGACGCTCAAACACCACCCCGTTTGTAAGAGCAGGACAACTCCCAGCAAAACCACCTGCAAGATTGGAGAAAACCCTGTTGGACTCGGCCCGGGACTGGAGGATGCAGGTTGACCTAGACCAGAAACTCATCTTCCCGCCTGAGATCATTATAACTAG
Organism: Cololabis saira; assembly: GCF_033807715.1. Taxonomy (NCBI): domain Eukaryota; kingdom Metazoa; phylum Chordata; class Actinopteri; order Beloniformes; family Belonidae; genus Cololabis; species Cololabis saira. The sequence continues at coordinate 37,390,045 of NC_084594.1, forward strand.
CCTCAGGCCGGACCTGGTCTTGTGGTCAACCTCCCAGAAGGCTGTGTTCATTGTTGAGCTAACTGTACCATGGGAGGCAGCAGTTGGTGAAGCATATGAGCGCAAACGACTGAAGTATGCGGACATAGCAGGTGAGGCAGAGCAACACGGCTGGCGTGCCCGGGTGCTTCCGGTTGAGGTCGGGTGTAGAGGCTTCGTTGCCACGTCCACAACCAAGCTTCTGAAGGGAATGGGAGTGCGAGGACAGGCCTTCCGACGAGCCGTCAGAGGCTGCCGAACGAAGCAGCAGATGGATATGGATCAAGAGAAAGGACCCCACCTGGGCTGCAAAATGTCCCTAGGGGTAAAAGCAGAGGGGGGCACACCTGGGACGCCAGGTGTTGCCGTTGCGCCCTCCTGAGGTGTTGTGGGCTTATCAACGAAACACCAGTGAAGGGGGGTGCCCACCTGAAGACCCCAATGAAGCGTTTACCCCTTTACCCTTACCCCCCCACCCACTCACTACCAAGTGCTGATCGATCTAAGGGATTGTACTATCTAGTCCTATGAGCTCAACAATTGAATCTAATCTAATCTAATCTAATCTGAAGAAACCCAGTTTGGACCCAAAGTTTCTAATGAATTACAGACCTAAACGCTCCATTCTATCCAAAGCCTTGGAGAAAGTGATCTCTGCAGTTGATATCATTCATGAAGGAAAACTGTATTTTCAACAATTTTAAGTCTGGTTTTAGAGCACTCCATATTACAGAGATAGTCCTTGTTAAATTAGACAATGGCCTACTGCTAAGCGCAGATAGAGGTGCTGCCTTTGGTACTGCTGACCATAGCAACCTCCTCCATCGTTTTGAGTCCTGGCTTGGAATTAAGAATTTGTCTTTTCAGCCTATTAGTTTCTCTGTAACATAATCTTTTTGGTCACAATAATTTTACCTCCTCAGTTGCTCAGCTCAGATTTGACGTACCACAAGGCTCAGTATTTGACCGTCTCAGGGCTGGTTATGGGCCAGTGCTGAGTTTGGAACCGGGCTTTCTGTTCCCACTGACAAAGAACTGGCTCCGGGCCAGAAAAAACTGTTCCAAGGTAGCGCCAGCTGGGCTAAAGGAAAGAACCGCTTACGTAAATGGAGGGGGCTGAGTTGTTAAGACCAAAAGCAATAGCAAGACTGCGAGACTGCAACATTTTCAAATAAGCAATGAATTAATAAAGGATACAGCAAGTTGTTGCTTCAACTTTCATGCCAATGCAAATGCAGCGACATAAGGATGTGTCTCCCCTTAGCACCCGAGCTATGAAGAAGCAAACCAGTTCTCAGCTAGTTTGCAATTTGAACAAGTTGTGAACCAGCACAAGCAGTGGCCCAGAACCAGCCTTGGAACAGGTTTGGTGGAAAAGGGGTACATATACACACTGTAAAACCCCTACAGTGAACACCAGTCATAACGATTGCGAATATTACAGTCAAAATCTGTTGTCAAGTTGAATCAACATAAAACTGTCATACTGTATGAATGATTTATGTCATAATTATGTGTGACTCAGAGTTTGTGATTAAATGCTGCTTCAATAATGACTTTTTTTTAAATAAACTCTTTTTTCTAAGGAACGTACAGTAACGTCATGCACGCTGGCTCAGCTCTCCGACAAACAAAACACAGGAAGGAAATTATGACTAACAATATTTATTAAAGAAAGGTAAATCAACTAAGAGTAACAGAGGAAAAGCAACTAAGTTTAACAGCGACAATGGCCTATATCTGTAAGGTGGAACAACAGGTGAGCTCCAGCGTCAAGCCGGGAATGGGAAGCAGAGAGCGCACAGGTGGAAACCTCGGGTATTTAATGGACGTAGGCCCGCCCACTGAGCCGCACACACCAGAGCCCAATGAAGCAATCTAACCTGCAACCGAAAGAGGAGAGAGTGAACAAGACACCATACACCGACACAAACAACCCCCCACACACTTGGGTTGTCACATATATTAAAAAGAATTAAAGAAAAAAAAAGTTGGAGTTTTTGACATTGTGGTGTTTAGGCTATACGGTGTCAACTTCGGTCGGTTTACTTTGTGCGCGCTCATTTTTCAAAATTTTCTCATTTGTTTGACGGTGTTGAAAAGGGCAGGACTGAGAAATGTTCACCTGCTTTGGATAGAAACGCAGCTGTCAAAACTGGAGATTAATGTAACAGTTAAGTTAAAAACCGTTGACATTAGCTGGTTAACTTTTTATTCTTTAAATATGGTACATGGTCATGCCCCAAACTTCCATCTCAGACCAGTTTACGTGGTATGTGCCCTCCAGTCCTCTGAGATCCACGAATAGTGGCCTTCTGACTGTCTCCAGATTAGTTTATCACAAAAGGGAGGTTTTTCCATTAGTGCCTCCACCTTAAAGAACTCCATAGCTGCTTCACTCGATAGTTTCAAATCTCTTGACTTTCCTTTTTCAGAAGTCCTTTGGTATTCTTTGATGAGTATATTCTAGTTATCCTAAAGGTTTCAGTCTTCACTCTAGCATTGTTTTTTTTTATTATTTAGTGTTTATTCTTCTTCTCAGCAGGTGTTCCTGTCCTGGTGGTGTTCTTTTCTTTTTCCCTGTCCTCCCAACTCTCAACCGGTCCAGGTGGATGCTGGTCCTTCCTGAGTCTGGCTCTGCCAGAGGTTTTGTTCCTGTTAAAGGGGTGTTTCCTTTGTTTCTTGCTGCTTGTTCAGGATGGGGGTTTGTTACTAAGGAAAGGTTAAATACAATCTGTTGGTTTCCTCAGCACTGCAGTTTTTATTGTTATTTTTATTGGCTTTATATTAATGGGACTAATTTGAAGTTTAATTCTTTTTTGGGTGCCTTTAAAGCTGACTTGAATGTAATGTGTTGCTCTGTCAAGCACTTTGTAACTGCTTAAAAATTGCTACACAAATATAGTTTATGGTCACCGTCATTTCACTGGCTATTGAATACTGTTGAGTCGACACCTTTGGCTTTGATCAATATCGCTACAATCTCTGGCCATCCTAGCAGCTTCCTTCCGGACAGCTTGTGGCTTGGCGCACAATTCATCAGTGTGCCAATTCCATAATTATATGTTTAGTTGGGATCCTTTTCCTTCTTCAGGTTGTTTTTGTGACATTAAAAGGTGAAGTTATGTCTGTATAAATTTAAGGCTACCAACTCGGAGAAAAACAGCCCGAGACATTATCGATCTTCTTCATGCTGCTTCTTCAGCTCAGCTTCAGACTGTGGGATCATGCTTTCATCCATCTGCTGACAAAAATAAACAAACAGTCTATTTTCCAGTAATCTTCTGTTTAACGGTCCTTAGTACACTCCTTTTTCTTTTAGTTGCATAAGAGTTACTTCTTTATAGACTCTCTGCTATCCAAGGCTGCTCCTTGGAGACATGTCCAAACAATCGATGCAAATATTACAGTTTTATATGTTTCATCAGTTGAGCTGTTCGCTTGGGGACAACTGTATAGAAGCTTATCGTCTGCTTGGAAAGGTACCCTCGGTATGTATCAGAGTGTCATTGGACCGTGTGTTTCTTACAACCATATATTAATTTAAAGTGTTTTTAGCATTCCTCAACACTACATTTTTCAGTAATTTACTGTATGCACATTTAATAAGTTGTGGCCATAATTTATAGGGTGTTCTGTAGTAGTTTTACATATTTTCCTATAAAGATGAAGATAATTAAACTATTTTGACCTTTAATTATGAATCTGCTGCTGTACATCAAAGAAGATAGTTGATTCTATAATCCACAGATCTTGTTTTATCCATATACTGTAATACTTAAATCTGTTATATTTTCATTCTAGTTCTTTTTTCCCACAATGTGACTAAATGTGTTGTGCACTCACATTAAGCTCTGACATTAAAATGGTTGAGGGCACAGGTTTTTGCCCCTAACGTTTAATATTCAACTCTTGTTGAATGACTGTAATTATGCAAATGACACATCCAAAGATGTGGTTGGAATAAAAGACTAAACTGTCCTCTATCGCAAGCAGCTGAGCAGATTATAAATTATATTTGATTATAATGAATGAAATGGACTGTATTTAATTGCAGACTGAACTTGTTTACTTTCTCTGTAAACTGCTTTGGAGATGACAGCCGTAAATTGGTACTAACGAAAAAAATAATTGAACAGAATAAATCAATATTCATGTGTGTTTGCCGTGCAAGCTGCATACATGTAAGACAGCTTTCTTTATTTACTCAGAAATTAAAGAGGCCTATTATATTTCAATTAAATCTAATAAATACAATTATATTCATATATTTCTGGGAAATCAGCCTAGTCAAGGAAACGTTAAAAAAAAAGTCATTTAAATTCTATTACACTTTAGTTCACCATTGTGTGCATTGGCATCCAAACCAAGGTCAAGCAAGGAAGCCACCCACCTTGACTGCTACGTTTACAACCATTTCACCACTACTGGGAACACTTGTTTGCCACATTCAAGCTAAATATGCAAAGGTTACACACCGTTCATGGATAATGTCATAAATCACACTGTTGAAACAGTTATTTTTTCAAACTTTAATTAGTTAAACTGATGAATGTCATGTAAAGTTAAAATAGGCATTTAAAGGTTGTAAAACTGAATCTCATCGTACATCTTTAAACTACAGTTTAGTGAGGATATAATCAGTCAAAAACTATCCCTGATATAGGTTCATCATGAATGCCATTAGATTTTTTAGGTTTCCACTCAGCAGTTCTGACCACACTGGGTTGTGGTCAGATTGCATTCCTGGTTGTCTTCAAGCAGAAACTCACAGGAGAGTTCCAAACAACTCTATTTACTCAAAGAAAGCCAAAGCGCCGCTGAGCAGGATTTACAAAAAACTTGACAAAATTTAAAAACCCTTACATAACACTTGGAGGTTAGAAACAGTACGTATCAGCAAGGAGTAAGATGCAAGAATGAATGGAATGAATGAATGAATGAATGAATGAATGAATGAATGAATGAATGAATGAATGAATGAATGAATGTTTTATTTCGGTACATTTGTAACCGAAAGGGTGTATGTAGAAGCAAGGCTTATATATACCTACCCCTTTTACTGGTACCTTACATTGGTCACAGCAAATACAAAAGAGCAAAGCTCAAGACTTTGAAATGAATTATCAGTAAACTCAAATATCCTATCAAAGCAAAATAAAGGAAGGCACAGAGCTCAAAACCCAAAAATAACTTAAATTTCCCATCATAGCAAAAATAAATAGCACATAGCTCAAAACCCCAAATAAACTTAAATTTCCCATCATAGCAAAAATAAATAATAGTGCATAGCTCAAAAACCCCCCAAATAAACTTGAATTTCCCATCATAGCAAAAATAAAAAGTAGTGCATTGCTCAAAACCCAAAATATAACACTACAGAAGGCAAACTTAATTTTCCATACCATAACGAGAAATTACGTAAGTCTTTTAAGGTTGAATAGTGTACAACATGATTTGATATTTACAGGACACTTGTTCCAGATGTTCACCCCTTTGACAGATACACAGTGATTTTTTACATTGGTTTCGGGTCTTCGGTTTTTCAAATAATAAAGTTCCTCTCATGTTGTATCTGGTGTCCCTCATTTTAAACAGATTCTGGACATGTGGAGGTAGAAGTTTGTTTCCGGCTTTGTACATGGTTTGTATTGTAATATAATCAACTAAGTCCTTGAATTTCAGAATTTTTAAGCAGATGAATAGTGGGTAAAGTCTGCATTAGGCTTTTTTTTTTAGCGATTATGTTTTAACGGGGATGTTTAGGCCACAAGGGCCCATGAAGAATGCTTAGCCCCCCTGGACTGGGACCCCTGCTCCGCCCCTGATTTCTACTGTTTGACATTATAAATCTAACACAATTAAACATCTAACTATAAATCTTCACAGAATCTACTTTATTGACAGCTGTTGACAGAATTTGAAAGATACTCTCTCACACGTATGATTAAAACCTTCTCGTATTACAAATCTGCAACACTTCCTTTGGCTGTTCAATATCAGGATGTTCATAACGTGACACTTGATGTCCCACCAGAGTAGACAGTAATTTGATGAAATGAATACTTTTATTATGTAGAGGCTTCTGATAATTGCAGATGTGCCCTTGGTGAAGTTTGTACTCCTGGATCCTGCACACATTCTCCACTGATCGTGAAACTGTGATCTAACCCTGCTTCTTCCTTTCTATTTTGGGAGATGACTATATTGATAATGATGTGAATACTGCAAGCACACTTTCCTGTGGAATCTGTTCGTCCCTAAATGGCCTCTGGATATCTAATAAAAAAATAAAAAAATAAATTCATAGTATGGCACCACGGTGGCTTGGTGGTTAGCACTGTTGCCTCACAATGAGAAGGTTCCCGGTTCGACTCCCTGCCTTGGGTCTTGGAGTTTGTATGTTCTCCCCCTGCTTGCGTGGGTTCCCTCCGGGTACTCCGGCTTCCTCCCACAGTCCAAAAAACATGCATAGTAGGTTAATTGATAATTCTAAAATTGCCCGTGTGAGTGTGAGGTGTGAGTGTGAGTGTCTGGTTGTGTGTATGTATGTGGCCCTGCGATGGACTGGCGACCTGTCCAGGGTGTACCCCTGCCTCTCGCCTGAAAATTAGCTGGGATAGGCTCCAGCAGAACCCCGTGACCCTGCACAGGATAAAGCGGGTATAGAAAATGGATGGATGGATAATTTCATCGTCAGAAGAGGATGTTCAAGCTAAAATCATTACTACTATAATGACAATAATAATTAAAGCTGCAAGCAGCGATGAATGGGCCCTCGCACCCTTGTACACGTTCAGGCTGCAGTGGAAGCTTGTATGACTTGCATGTAGATTCTTCAGGCCTGGACATTTAGCGGATGACACCAGCCACGACTCTCTATATCAAACCATTCAAAAGTTATGGCAGAAAGTAGGAACTAAGTAGGACCAATCAGAAGAAGGGGCGGGGCTAGTTCATGCCAATGAAGGTCAAGTACTCAATACAGAGTCAGATGACACCACCCACCGCTCTATGTAAACCATTCAAAAGTTATGGCAGAAAAGAGGGACTATCAAATATCGACCAATCAGAAGAAGGGGTGGGGCTAATTTGCACCAATTATGTTCAAGGACGCAAAACTGAGTCAGATGACAACACCCACGGCTCTTTATGTCAAACTATTCAAAAGTAATGGCAGAAAGTAGGAACTATCAAATATGGACCAATCAGATGAAGGGGGGGGCGCGCTTTTTGGTGTCTATCGTCGCCACGGTAATGCTTTTGATTGAGAAAAGTAATGCTCATCGTCGCAGGATTGAGACGCACATTTTGATGTATAACACACCTGGGTGCACGTTACGGTTCGGGCGAAGAAGCGGCCGAAGAATTTGCATAAATTGCGCCAAAATTACACGATTAATTCAAAATGACCAACTTCCTGTTCGGTTTCGGCCATGGCGCCAAGAGACTTTTCTTTAAGTTGCGACATAATACAGCTATGTACCGATTTTCGTGCATGCACATCAAACCGTATTGTGGTGCTAGAGGCACAAAGTTTTCTAGGGGGCGCTGTTGAGCCATTAGGCCATGCCCATTAATGCAAACCATGAAATATCAAAATTTTCGCCAGGCCTGGCTTGCATGCAAAATTTGGTGACTTTTGGGGCACGTTTAGCGGGGCTAAAAGGCCCTCATTTTGTCGGAAAAATAAAAACGAGAAAAAAAAAATATTCCTACAGATACAACAGGGCCTTTGCACTGTCAGTGCTTGGGCCCTAATGATAATAATAATTAATCTTGCGCTGTCCAGTTTATTCATTTCATGTTGAATTTAAGCGAGAATTGTAACTTTGGCCAAGTTTAGACAACAAGATTTGCTCAGTGTTTGATTGGCTATCAACACAGTGAAAATCAAATACCAAACCTTAAATTATGGTCTTCCAACAGTTAAATACTGAATGCAGATAAGTGGGCGGGACCATAAAATCAAACAGATTGTAATTCCAGTTATTGATTTAGGTGGTTTAAAAAGTCTATACGCCTGACTCTATTCTAAATATATTGCTACCGTCAAAATATTAAAACATCTTATATTTTATGCTGTGTATTTTTAGCACTATAAGGCGCACTTAAAATCCTTAATTTTTCTCAAAAATCGGCAGTGCGTCCTATAATCAGGTCCACCTTATGTATGAATTTTCTTGGGCTTACTGACTTCAAAAAACTGTTTTATGTAGTACCCTGCGCTCAAAAATCAGTCAAAATGTTTTAGTAACTTTGGTAGCGACGAAGCCTCTCTGCTTGATTGATGGCCGGACCGCTCATCTGACACATTAAAGTCGATCCTTAGATACGAGTTGCAACGCCAGAAAAACGTTAGATAACTAATTATGTAATGCTGGCAAGCAACCATCATCCAACATCTAGTCAATGTTACCTTACTATAATTAGATGTCAAGCCAACGTTGTTTTTTTTTGCTTGAACCCAATATTCAAATCTATATCATAATCAAATGTTGGAATACAATGTCGTTTCAACCTCAGACTAACTTCAGGTGTCCACTATCGCTGGCAACGATTAACCAATCAGAGAACAGGACGTAGTATAAGGCTTGACAAATAATTTTAAATGTGAGTGTATTTTTCTGTATTTGTTACAACTGAATGATGTTATTGTGAATGAGTTGAATAAAGTTCGACTGACCAGACTGTTTTGTTTCACTTTATATATGTTTTATCATGCGCCTTAGAATTAGAATTAGGAGTCTTTATTATAACCCAGTGCGCCTTATGTATGAAAATGGACCCGTTCATTGATATTGCTCTTTATAATGCAGTGGCCGTTGTTTCCTCACCTAAAAAAGTAGTTTGGGCGGATAATGTTGAATAATTCTTATATAATACTGAACCTTAAAATGGTTTATTCCAAAAAAGGTCAGTACATGAGAGATCAATCAGACTGACAGAGCTATCCATACAAAAGGAATCACCCAGAGGCTTATGCAGGAAAACTGCTGAAAAGCTTGTCACTGAGAACAAAGAAAATCTGGCACAGAAGAAAATGAGCACACACAATAAATCCACATATCCACAAGGGAGAGTGAGACAATAGGACACAGGTGTGCTAATCAGGGATGGTGACTGAGAGCAGGTGTGGGTGAAAAATGACCAAAGCTGATTACAATATATAGGACAGAAAATGCAAAAAATAAAAACAAAAACAAAAAACTTAGTTTGCAGTACCCAGCATGCATTTTTGAAGATAACTATGGGCTGAGGATAAAGGTACAGTATATTTTTTAAGGCAGTCAAGTTAACAGTCAAGACAGTTTTGAAATGGAAAATAAACTTAGTCAACCCGCCCAAATTTGGTCAGTCTTACAAATGTGCTGGCCAGGCAACAACAGTAAAAGAGTTGACCAAGAACCTGGCTGTCTGGTTCAAAATCTAAAGAACCGGCAAATGGATGACAATCTCAGCCCTTCAGCAGGCTGTTATAAAGAGAAAACAACTCACATACGGTCTGCTGCAAATATGTAACAACTCACCTACAGTAAAAAAAAAATAAAAATACACACCTATGGTCTGCCGGTCATAATTTACTGTCATAATTTTTTTTGAAAACTTGATCGGTAGCTCTACTCACCTGTACTGAAAAAAAAAATTACTTTTTATTTGTAAAGTTTTGAGTAGAATTGATTCACAGTTTAAAACAACCAAGGTTGACCAAAGTGCTGTACAGATTAAAAACAGCAGAATGATAACAGTGACCCATATAAAAATCTAAATTTTCATTTCGTCGGAAGAAAAACGAGAACGAGAATAATTCCTCCAGATACAATAGGGCCTTCTCACTGTCAGTGCTCGGGCCCTAATAAAATAAAATGAGTACAGAGTTCAAAACAAAGAATAACATTTTTAAAAGTAACAGGGAGCCAGTGCAGCACAGCTAGGACAGGGGATACAGTATGTGGTCAAATATCACCCCAAAATTCTTAACAAAAGATTTAATCTTAGGTGTAAGGAAACCAAGAAAGCCAGAAGGAAAATCTGCTGGACCACATCCAATTTTTGGATGTGGTCTAGGTGTGTGATTTCACTTTTGTTTTCATTCAGATGCAGAAATGTTGAGGTCATCCAGGATTTAACATCAGCTAGACAATAAAGCAATGTCTTTATAGAGTCACTGGATTTTGATGTCAATGGCAAATAAATCTGCATGTCATCAGCATAACGATGAAAAGAGATGTTATATGTTTCGTGAAAATTGACCGTAGTGGCAGCACATACAGCAGGAACAGAACTGGTCCAAGGATGGAGCCTTGAGAGACCCCAGAGGTGAGAGGGGCTGAGGAGGAAGTGAATTCACCTAACTGCACAGTAAAACTCTGATCAGACAGGTAGGACTGGAACCATGGGAGAGCAGTGCCTGTTAATGCCCACCTAGTGCTCCCGTCGTGCTAAAAGGAGCCCATGATCCACTGAAGCACGAGCATAGCAGGGTTCCCTGAGTCAATAGTTACCATTATGTGATTAAAAAACTGTCAGCAGTAGGTTATTGTCTCTTTGCTACACTCTCAGAAAATAAAGTACAGCATTGTACCTTTTAGAGGTACAATGGTTGGTCACTGGGGCAGTACCCTCAGAAGGTAGTTTTTTTTGTACCCTTGACACTGGGTACTTATTTGTACCCTTGTGGTTTGTACCTTACATAGACCAATCTTGTACCTCTGATGGCAATTTTGTACCCTTATATTGAAGTTCAAAAATTGACCTTTAAAATGGTACAAAATTGGCCTTCATAGGGTACAGTATAGTATCATTAATTAATATTTTATATATTTTTTTATACATTACACAAAAGACAAATACATTTGAACTTTATCAGAATGTATTCTTTTTATTTTCCGATTTCAATTTAATTTCACTTTAAGCAATGTAACATTACATTCAACAACTGTAACATTCATTACAGGTAACTCCATTTTCCACAAACTTTAAAACTACATACAAAACACATACATATACACTGTTATTCAGAGAGTAAGTCTCAAATGCCTGGATGTCCATTTCAACACATGGTTTTAGTAAAATCCATTGTCCATCAACCCTACACTGTATGCATGAAAGGTCATATAAATGAGGAACCAACATTTTACCACAGAGGATCCACAAAGTATCGATGTTCAAAATGTTCTTTATTTACCAAAATAATGGAATTCTCTCTGAATACATCTATGACAAATACATCTTTGACAGCATACTTGACATTGTTGACTCAAAATTCAGACACATGTCTGTAAAATCTACAATACAAAGGTTGTGATAGGCCGTCAGGGCTCTCTGTAGTTTCACAGGTAGATGTAAAAATTGCATGGTCACATTTTTCCAAGGCACTTTTTCAAATTCACCCAGCAAACTGTGAGGAAAACTCCCAGCATTGTCTGAACTGCTGTCTGTTGTTCAGAGTTGTAGCTATGTTGACAAAATGTCTGCAATTATGGGCAACCCTTTTATATTTCTCATTTCTCATATCTCATGCACCATAATGAACGCAAAGGGCCATACATTTCTATGATTCTTGCATAATGAATTAAGTAATGACACTTAGGTGTAATAACATCCCCAAATACATTCGTCATTTCTGTCAGAAACTCTTAAACAAGTAAATTTAACAAGAAAAGATTTTCTCTTCTCGCCTGAAGAGGCATCATTTCTGTTAAGCAAATCCAGTAACACAAACATTCTGGAGTCTTTCCAATAACATTACTGGCTTGTTTTCTTTGTCGTTTTGACCAATGTGTATTTTTTGCAGTTCCTCATTTATCTTTTATTTTTATGCGTTTCTGAAAGAGCTTTGCAAATAAATAGTTTCATAACTACAGGAATTACACCCTCTAATAAATTGTGCATTATGTCTGGTGGTAAAGCTGTTGTTAGATCAAAATAATGCAATTAATTGAAATGTGAAGGACTGTATACTCCATAAATTACTTTATCATCAGGGACTTGTTAGTTGTGGGCAAGATGAGACAGATGAACTTCAGATTTTTTATTAAAACAAAGCTGTTTTCAGTGAATAAGGTTTTGTTATCTCGATGAGTCACCATGCAATAGCGACAAACTCTTCCTGAGTTAAATGACATGTTAAATACACCAATCATGTGAGCAGACAAGTTATCACTAAATAAAGTGGCAAGAGCTGCATGGTGTACTGTTTCATCAACAGTCAATGTAAAACCATCAGTACCAAGTTTTTAAAGAATGTATTTGCAAATTATATTATTATTATATATAATTATATTATTTTTATTGCTTCTCCCTCCTTGTGTTCTGTGGGCTATGAGCTTGGTGCATCTGATGTAGTTTTTCTCTGATCGCATCATGTATGTTTTTATGCCTGAACGTGGCTGTATGATGAATGTGTGCTGAATATTTATATCTGCTGCAAACCTAATCGCCCGTCAAGGGACAAATTAATAAAGTGAAGTGAAGTGAAGTCAGACCCAGAAAAGACAAAAGCGGTCAAGTTGATGAAAGAGCCATGTAACACAGGTGAGGTACGCGGCTTCCGTGGCATTGTTAATCCACTTGGGAAATTCATTCCAGGTCTAGCAGAGAAGGATAAGCCACTGAGGGACCTCCTCTCAAAAAAAATCACTGGGTTTGGAGCTGTGCGCAACAAAAAGCATTTGACCAGCTGAAAAATTATCTTACATTACCTCCAGTGCTCACTCTCTATGACCCAAAAAAAGAGCTGAAAATGTCAGCAGACGCATCGTCGTATGGACTCGGTGCAGTCCTCCTACAAAAGGAGGGAGATCTGTGGAGACCAGTAGCATACGCGTCACGGTTGATGACAGAGACAGAACAAAGGTATGCACAGGTGGAGAAGGAGGCACTAGGATTGACATGGGGGTGTTAGCGGTTTAGAGATTTTCTCATCGGCAGACATTTCTCCCTAGAAACTGACCATAAGCCACTAGTTAGCCTACTAAGCCACCAGGCACTAACAGAGCTCCCTCCCATAATCGATGCGGTATAGCTACTCCATTACACACGCACCTGGCAAAGCCCTGCTCACAGCAGACACTCTCTCACGTGCACCTGTCAGTCAGAACCAAAGTCAAAAGGGCACAGACAGAGATTTAATGGAGGACATCAACATATATGTAGATGAGGTAACGGCCTGCCTGCCAGTTCAACTTATATTGCTAAACTGAGAGAACAACTCAAAGAGGACAATGTTTGCTTTGACGTCATATCATTTTGCCAGAGAGGACGGCCCGAACACAGCAAACTCACTAGTTCAGGGAAAGCCTACTGGCCGGAAAGAGATGTACTGACAGTGCAAGATGGCTTGTTGCTCAAAGGCTCCAGACTAGTCATTCCCACAGAAATGCATAACTCTGTCATAGATGCACTGCATGAGGGACATCAAGGGATGACAAGGTGCAGAGAGCGGGCCAGAGAAACAGTATGGTGGCCTGGCCTGAGCAGCCAACTGAACGAACTGGTGAGAAATTGCAAAATATGCATCAAAGAACGTACCAATCCGGTGGAGCACCTACCTATTAGTAGTGGACTACTACTCAAGGTTTGTTGAGATTGCAAAACTAACTCCCACACGATCAGAGGATGTGATCATACACCTCAAATCCATCTTCTCGAGACGCGGCATCCCCAAACTGTTTTACAGTGACAATGGACCTCAGTTTTCAAGCCAACAGTTCATGGACTTTGCAGCAGCTTATGGGTTCAGGCATGTTACAAGCACGTCCAAACAGTGAAACAGCTGCTAAAGAAGGCCCAACATCCATACCTGGCTCTATTAGCCTATAGAGCTACAGTACTCCACTGTCTAATGGCTACAGTCCTGCCCAACTTTTAATGGGACAGAGACTTTGTACTCTCGTGTCCCAACACCCCTCCCTGCTCACTCCAGAACTTCCTAATAGAGCCATTGTTGCAGCTAAAGAAAGGAAGAGGAAGTTAAAGGACGCTTCAGTGTTCACCAAAAGACACTTGTGAGGGATTTAAGTCTGCTCACACCAGGACAGCCAGTGTGGATTACAGATACCAAGTCACATGGCACGGTGTTTGTGGTGTAACTGTACAAACTGTATTTGGTCCACTGCAATTATGCAATTATGCTAAATTATTTAACCAGATTTATCTCAAGTTAATAACCAAGCTCATTCCAATGTCTTTAAGATAAGTCAGCAAGCTACTAATCAAACTAGTACTTTTACCCTACAGAACCTAAGACAGGTGAGCCAAATACTTTTTTGAGTTCTTTAAAAATTAAGATTTGTAAATAGGAAATACTTCACATCATTCTCTTTTCAGCAAGTGTGGCAAGTCAGGATAAAATGCCTTTTACAGTAAGTCACAGATTCTGCAACTAATAGTCAATATAATGCACACATGAAGAAAATCCCAAAAATTAGTTAAAACTACTATTCATCAAGATCACAAACAGGTTGAGTATCCATCCAATATTAAAACACCCACAAATTATGTTACCAGGGAGTTAAATTTGTACACACAATTTTAATTAGGGCCCGAGCACCTTCAGTGCGAAGGCCCTATTGTATCTGTAGGAATTTTTTTTTTTCTTTCTTTTTTCTTCTGACGAAAGGACGGCCTTTTTGCCCCCCTAAACGTCCCCAAAAAGTCACCAAATTTTGCATGCAAGTCAGGCCTGGCGAAAAATTTGATATTTAATGGTTTGCATTAATGGGCGTGGCAAAATGGCTCAACAGCGCCCCCTTGAAAACTTTGTGCCTCAAGCCCCACAATACGGTTTGTCGTACATGCACGAAAATCGGTACACACCTGTATCATGGCGCAACTTAAACAAAAGTCTCTTGGGGTCATGCCCGAAACCGAACAGGATGTCGGCCATTTTGAATTAAACGTGTCATTTTGGCAAAATGTATGCCATTCCTTTGGCAGTTTATTCAGCCCGAACCGTAACGTGCACCCAGGTGTGTTATACATCAAAATGTGCGTCTTCATCCTCTGACACCACGCATTACTTTTCTCTTTCAAAAGCGTTACCGTGGAGACGCTAGACGCCAAAAAGCGCGCCCACCCTTCATCTGATTGGTTCAGACAGAAAAAACTTTGAGCCTCAAGCCCCATAATACGGTTTGACGTACATGAACGAAAATCGGTACACACCTGTATCATGTCGCAACTAAAAGAAAAGTCTCTTGGCGCCATGGCCGAAACCGAACAGGAAGTCGGCCATTTTGAACATTCTGAATTAATCGCGTAATTTTGGAGCAATATATGCCATTCCTTCGAGAGTTAATTCAGCCCGAACCGTATCGTGAACCCAGATGTGTTATACATCAAAATGTGCGTCTCCATCCTGCGACTACACGCATTACTTTTCTCTTTCAAAAGTGTTACCGTGGCGACACTAGACGCCAACAAGCGCACCCCCCCTTCATCTGATTGGTCCATATTTGATAGTTCCCCAAAAGGCACCAAATTTTGCATGCAAGCCAGGCCTGGCGATAAATTTGATATTTCATGGTTTGCATTAATGGGCGTGGCAAAATGGCTCAACAGCGCCCCCCGGAAAACTTTGTGCCTCAAGCCCCACAATACGGTTTGACGTACATGCACGAAAATCGCTACACACCTGTATCATGTCGCAACTTAAAGAAAAGTCTCTTGGAGCCATGGCCGAAACCGAACAGGATGTCGGCCATTTTGAATAAATTGTGTCATTTTGGCGAAATTTATGCCATTCATTCGGCAGTTAATTCAGCCCGAACCGCAACGTGCACCCAGGTGTGTTATACATCAAAATGTGCGTCTACATCCTGCGACACCACGCATTACTTTTCTCTTTCAAAAGTGTTACAGTGGCGACGCTAGACGCCAAAAGGCGCGCCCCCCCTTCATGTGATTGGTCCATATTTGATAGTTCTCCAAAAGTCACCAAATTTTGCATGCAAGCCAGACTTGGCGATAAATTTGATATTTCATGGTTTGCATTAATGGGCGTGGCCTAACGGCTCAACAGCGCCCCCTAGATGACTTTTATCTGCCATAACTTTTGAATGGTTTGACATAGGAAGTTGTGGGTGGTGTCATGGGACTCTGTAATGAGTCCTTAAGCTTCGTTGGCCTTAATAAGCCCCGCCCCTTCTTCTGATTGGTTGTCCCGATTTTCTGCTATAACATTGGAATGGTTTGACATAGAGAGTCGTGGGTGGTGTCATCAGATTCTTTATGGAGTCCTTGACCTTCATTGGCCTGAATTAGCCCCGCCCCTTCTTCTGATTGGTTGTCCCTTTTTTCTGCTATAACTTTTGAATGGTTTGACATAGGAAGTCTTGGGTGGTGTCTTTTCTGATATGCTTATGGGGGGCGGTGGCCATCAGTGCGAGGGCCCGTTCATCGCTGCTTGCAGCTTTAATTGTATTTATTTTCGTTATAATCAGTAGCCTACCTGGTAGATCCTCTGTAAGAGCATCTTGTCTTGCTTCCAGGTAGAGTTAGACAGTGATGGTTTCCCCTGAGCCAGATGGAGAACCTTTGACACAATACAGCTGAAGCTTTCATTAAATCACTGACACACGTTTCCTATCGCTCGATGGATCCGTTCCAACTCATTGTACAACCTACAGGTGTACAATGTGTCTCTACAGCTTACACATATTCTAAATTTGTGGGATACCTTGGACAAGAAAATAAATGTAAATTGAAGGTCACTTGCTCTGAAAGATTCAGATCAAATGCAATCACATCATTGCCATGTCACTGTGAAATTTCCATCATAGTGGCATATATGCTTTTCAAAGAATTTAAACATATCTTGAGACATCCAAAAAATTTATATTTTTTTTCTAAGGAATTATAATAATAGTTTGAACTGGTAATCAGTTTTTAGACTGACATGCATATCCAGCTAAAACTAATACCTACTTGCTCAACAGTTAACTATTGACATTACTAATTTTTTTTACAAAGTCTAACATTACCTTAAAGAAAGAAGAAAGAAAGCTTCCCTTAGAGTCCCACAATGGGGAAATTCTTTCTCTGCATTTAACCCATTTTCTAGTTGAACTAGTAGCAGTGGTCTGCCATGCAATGGCATGGCGCCCGGGGAGCAGTAAGGGTTAAGGGCCTTGCTCAGGGGCCCAAGGTGGTTGACTTTTGGTTGCAATCCAGGGGCTTGAACCTGGGTCCTGCAGACTCCAGCACTCCTCTGTAACCACTAGGCTGCCACTCCCCCAAACACATTTGTGTTAAACACACTTACGTTGTGTATTGTACCACAGCTTTAAAGAGAACCCTGATTATTGTGTCTGTCCTCGGGGTCTCTCTGAAATGGTTCCTTGTCAGCAAGTTTTTTTTGTAGGTGCCTAGAACTTAAAAAAACTTAAGCTTACTTTGTCCTTTTTTAAGTTTGAATGCATATTTGTACCGTTTGGACCCTCAAAAATGTGCATATAGGTACCTTAAGGTCCAATAATTAACCCTAGGGGGTACATTGGTGTGGATTGTACCTCAGGCGTCTAAAAATGACTTGTACTGTACCCCTATTTCTGAGAATGTATGGAATGGTTTAAAGCCAGACTGGGACTTTTCATAGATGTCATTGACCTCTAGGAATGATTGGATCTGAATAAAAAACACTTTTTCTAAAACTTTAGACAAAAAGGGCAGTTTAGAGATAGCCTTGAAGTTGAAGAAAATTCAACACCTTCTTGAACTCTGCAACTTCAGGGTTTTACTGTTATTGAAGATTAATCACTCCTTCAGAGGAAGAAGAATGTCTGTGAAAAAAGATGGGGGGAAACAGGAGAGAAATTAAGGCAAAGATTCTGAAGATCCAATTTTCCTCAGAGATCAAGAACTTAGGAATTCTTAAACAGGAGTAAGAAATTACATTCCCAACCTCCCCAAATTTGGCCATCCCAGGAAATGTATCAACCACTCAACAATGGGCTTTTGTTAAGGACATAAACACAGGGCAATGTGTGTGTGTGTGTTTTTTTTTTTTTTTTTAATTTCTTCCCATATATTTATTTATGAGATATTAGCAAAAAGCAGTGTTTGAGCCATATTATGGGTAGGACATTTGTGTCTTCATCGTAAAGAAGTCAAAAAGAAAAAAATATTTTCAATTAAAAAAAATCACTTCAACAAAAAAAACTTTTTTAATCAAAGAAAAAAAGTGTTTGAATGCCAAAAAAAATTGAGACCCAAAAAATTTCATTTGAACACTTTTTTTTGTACTGAAAATATTTTTATTTTTTTTTATTGAAGTGAAAAAAGTTTTGAAGTTGTTTTTTTTTTTTTTTATTGAATCATTTGGACACAAACATCCCGCAGTGGGCGGATGCTTCCCCATTGGTCAGACCAGAGTCAGACATGTTTGAGTGACAAGTGTCTACACCAATGACGTCTTTCTGACAAGCAAGTTAGGGTCGCCAGCAAGACCGGCATGAAACTGGCCCCCACCCCGCGCAAAACCCGGTGAAAATATTTCGAAAACGAAAGACATTTCGTTTGTACGGAAGAGTATTAGGGCCACTTGAAAAAAAAAAAAAGAATTCTGAGAAAAAAGTCAGAATTCTGACTTTAATCTCAGAATTCTGAGAAAAAAGTCAGAATTCTGGGCCACTTAAAAAATAATAAAAATTATTCCGAGAAAAAAGTCAGAATTCTGACTTTATTCTCAGAATTCTGACTTTAATCTCAGAATTCTGACTTTAATCTCAGAATTCTGAGAAAAAAGTCAGAATTCTGAGAAAAAAGTCAGAATTCTGACTTTTTTCTCAGAATTCTGAGATTAAAGTCAGAATTCTGACTTTTTTCTCAGAAAAAAAAAAAAAAAAAAAAAGTCAGAATTCTGAGAAAAAAGTCAGAATTCTGACTTTAATCTCAGAATTCTGAGATTAAAGTCAGAATTCTGACTTTTTTTTTTTTTTTTTTGGGGCAGCACGGTGGCTTAGTGGTTAGCACTGTTGCCTCACAGCAAGAAGGTCCCCGGTTCGACTCCCAGGCCCGGCAGGGGCCTTTCTGTGTGGAGTTTGCATGTTCTCCCCGTGCTTGCGTGGGTTCTCTCCGGGTACTCCGGCTTCCTCCCACAGTCCAAAAACATGCATATTTAGGTTAATTGGTGATTCTAAATTGCCCGTAAGTGTGAGCGTGAGTGTGGTTGTGAGCATGGTTTGTGTGTTTATATGTGGCCCTGCCCCAAAAAAAAAAAAAAAAGTAAAAAAAAAAAAAAAGTCAGAATTCTGAGATTAAAGTCAGAATTCTGACTTTTTTCTCAGAATTCTGACTTTTTTCTCAGAATTCTGAGATTAAAGTCAGAATTCTGACTTTTTTCTCAGAATTCTGAGATTAAAGTCAGAATTCTGACTTTTTTCTCAGAATTCTTTTTATTTTTTTTAAGTGGCCCAGAATTCTGACTTTTTTCTCAGAATTCTGAGATTAAAGTCAGAATTCTGACTTTTTTCTCAGAATTCTTTTTATTTTTTTTAAGTGGCCCTAATACTCTTCCGTACGTTTGTGCTGCGTTAGTTTTTAAGATATCACGGGTTTATTATGACACGATGACGTCAGGCAGCCCCCCGACTCTGTTGACGGTGAAGCGTCGGAGTGAGTGTCGTTTTCGTGAGGACAAAGTGTGACGTTCCTGCTTTGGGTGTTTTTTTTCCAGTTTTTAGACTCTGTGCAAGTTTTCTAAGTTCACCTGTTTTGGTTGAGAGTAAGGTGTGTAATTTTAGCTGATATTGTTACTGTTTCAACATATAAAGCGTGGCCCAGTAGCTCCAAAGCAGGAACGTCACACTTTCTTCACGAAGACGACGCTCACTCCACCGCTCACTCCACAACTGGATATCAACAAAGTGGGGGGGCTGCGTGACGTCATCGTGTCATAATAAACCCGTTATATCTTCAAAACTAAAGCAGCACAAACGATTTTTTTTTTTTTTTTGCACAATCCAGCACTAACGCAGCACAAACAAACGACACCGTTTTTGACAAAGTCAGGAGGCTGTAGACGTTGGTGTAGACACTTGTCACTCAAACATGTCCGACTCTGACCAACAATGGGGACTTTTTTTTTTTTATTGAAAATATATTTTTTGATTGAAGCAATCTTGTTTTTGATTGAGTAATTAAGACACAAATCTACCTCCATAGGAGGGGGAGTGGTCTAAATCTAGCGATGTTTTATTGGCGAGAAAAAAGATGAAATAAATAAAGAAAAAAAAACAGAGTTGGCCAGCGGGACGCGTCTCATCCTTCCAACTCCTGCGCATCCAGACTGCGCTGCCATCAGCCCGACCGCCTCCATCCGCCTCCATCCGCCTACACCCCACGTCTCTGCTGAGCAGGTAAGGCACCTGTCAAAGTTACCAGGAGTGATCTGTGTTCAGTTCCTGCCCACCCTGCACGCGCTGGCACACTCGGAATCGCTTTTCCTCGCATTTGCGCAGGAGTGTAACGGTGTGGGAGGAGATAATCCTCTTGATGGGATTTAAACTTCCACATTCCTCCGTTTATTACTCGTTTAAGAAAAGTTAAGACACACCAGGATGTTGTGTGGGATGAAAAACATCGTGATCCTTCCCCATCCCTCCATACTGCAGTGCCCTGGGGGACGTTTTCCATTCCGCTCGTTTTTGTGGAAGAGAGAATCCAATAATACCGAGATCACACAGCTTCTTCGATGCACACGAGAGTTACATCTGTGAAAGCTGCTGGTCGAGGTGGGAGTCGGCGCACTGGGGGTGCACATGGAATCATGGGGTGCTGTATGTGCACAAGAGCCCTGCAGGGGACTGAAAGTGAAGTACTTCTGGAAGCAAATGAAGATCTTTTTCCTTATGCACACCCAAATAAAATTAGCAAAAGAGCCATTTTGCACCCACTTCTACAAAAAATATTGTCGGGAGCCGCAAAAAATAACAGAGATTTAAAAAAATGTCATCTTTTATTTATTTTAGCTGTTACAACTTCTAAATATAACAATAGAAGTGCAGTGTGCATTTACAGGCACACTTTGAAATAAATTAAACTGAACTGTAGGCCTGTTTCAGTCTATATTTGTGTAAAAGTAAAAATAAAAACTAACCCAACTTTAATATAAATAAAAAAAAATTAGCTGCATCTTAGCAGCTTTAAAAATAAATATAGAAAATATAGAAATTAAAAATAGTTCATTTAAAATTAGATGACATCAACTCAAACTCCAAGATAACTGCCAAACAAAATAAACTAATAATATGACTAAAAATGAATTCGGAAATATCATTAATTTATGTTTGGGTTTGTTTTCAAGGCCAAAGGGAGCCGCTACAATGAGGATGAAGAGCCGCATGCGGCTCCAGAGCCGCAGGTTGCAGACCCCTGTTTTAGGGCATCCAAACAATTAATTGTGATTGTGAGGCGACTTCTGATACATCCTAGTTAAGAGATAACACAGCGTCCCAGCTGTGTGCATGAGCTGTACTTGAGCTGTGGTGTCAGGGTATCTTTGAAGTTCTGGCATGCTTACGGTTCCCTTTTATCCACCTTCCTTGCTATGAGACATTCACACTGGTTGTCCTGCTGTTGTGCAAGGATCATTGAAAGGAAAATTGCCCTCTACACACAAAGACACCCACACACTCATTCACCCCTCTCCCACTTAGGAAGGTACCGCATCATAATAAATTTGTCATTAGCCGTCTTCATTCAAATGAAGTCCCCTCAAATCATGTGTAATAATCACACTCCTCTGTCACTTAGTCTAGAGAAATGATGATTAATATCCCACTTTGTGGCTTAATTTCTAAGCACTGTCTTAATAAACTTGCAGCCCCGCCGATTACTCTCAGGAGGGTCATCAAGAGAATACATATGGGCCCTTCACGTCTTCATCAGCACATAAAACAGAGGCAGGCCGACTTTGGCCACCGGCACCTCTCGTTCATTGTGAAAGGCAGTGTAGGATGCTGAAAATGAAATAGTGTTTCTGCTGTTTAGATGTTCAGTTCCAGTTTCCTCAACTAATGACGTGTGTGGTCATTAGTGGCTCTGATGTGCGTAGCATTGTTTCCTCAAAACTATCATCCTCATCCCATCATCATTTCAATTACATTTTATCAGGTGATAAATGTACACAAATGCAAAATGGATTTTGGATAAAAAATCTAGCGCTTAAGGTACCCTGAAAAAATGATATTTAATGACGTGGTGTTTCTTAAAGGGGACCTATTATGAAAAACACGTTTTCTCTTGCTTTAACATATATAAAGTGGTCTCCCCTCAGCCTGCCAACTCAGAGAAGGAGGAAAGCAACCAAATTCTGCAGTGTCTGTACAGCCGCCAGGATGAGCCGTCCAGTGTGATGTGGCTTCTACGAGCCGTTCAGATTCTGCTTCGTTATGTAACCAAAATGCAATTTGCATAGGTTGGCCTCCGGTGCGTGAAATCACCCCACAACTAACTCCGCCGGCCGGAGATTCCGCAATTTTTTCGTAGCGGTGTATCGCGTCATTCAGGCAGCCAATCAGCACAGAGCCTCATTATCATAGCCCCGCCCACTCAGAATCCCTCATAGAGAATGAGGTTAGAGAATGGGAAGATAAAGACATGGCTCAGAGGATGAATTTCTAATTTATTTAGCAAAAACAATCAAAAGCTTGTTTTTAAGACATTCAAGGCCTGTTTAAAATAGGTATTAAATGCCATAATAGGTCGCCTTTAAGGGATCAAGTGATAAACATCTGCTGCACTTCAGGCTTCAGAATATTAACCAGGCCTTATGCTTTTTCATCACCTCATGTTGCCTGAGTCCTCAGGTCTTTGGCTAATCACCTGCAGTCCGAACAAGTAGGTACGCTGGTCTTCAGACTAATCCTCAAGGGTGATGAGGATAACAGTGACGTATGAGGCGGAGGGGGTGGTTTAGCACCCGGAGCGGACTGTTGTCTGTCAGGGTCAGGTCTGAGATACGGGAGTACTGTTTTAGTCTTCATGCCTCGCATTTGGCACCTTTAATAGCTCCAGGTGGATGCAAGCAGAGGCCGCCCCTGTAATTCAGACTGCAGATGCCTTGATGAATGTTTTGCTGCCTTTCAGGCATCTGTCAGGTGTAAAATACTGCCTTAGTTACAGCCTGTGCATACTGGGACATAGGTTTATTGCCTTTTACTGATGAATTTCTCTGTCTTAAAATTGTGTTAAATTGGAATATTAGCCATTTATTGCTGTATTGATGCATATTTTTATATTGACACGTATGTATTTCATCAATTTATAAATGTTAATGCGAAACAAATTCAGTAAAACTAGAAAAACATAAAAAGCTCAATTTAGTTTATTCACAAAGATCACTGAAGGTGAGAATGTATCAAAATAACTATTGTTCTGCTCTCTTATTTTCAAACTATATGTACTCACACTCAGTCATGTGCAAAAGAATTAAAAGTTTCTATTGTTTACGTATGCAAACAAAAAAATCAACTATTTTGCATCTTGATACAAGGTATCCCCAATGTTGACACTTTACAAAAGCTAAAAAGGAGGTGTTTTTTTATGTTTGAATTAAAGGAGAACCTCTGTTCAATTGTAACTCCAAGGTTCTTCTAATATAACATGTCAAATTGTTCCAGAACAAAGACCACAAGCTCAGTCCCATCGAGGGTTAGTGACAGACAGATGGAAGTCATCCAGTTATTTATTGCTGCATTGAAACATAAAAAAACATTGATTTAACACCTTGCAACATAGCGTGAGGGTGAAAATTCAACAGTTCAGACCATTTAATACTATTAAATTAACTCTAACCAACATTCAAACTCATTTGTGCTAACCAGGATATTTAGGAACAGTTCATTCTTAATTGTAAAGTTGACTGCATCTTCCACCTGTCTCCTTATTCCTGACTGTTGCTCCCAGCCGTGTATCTAAAGAGTCTGTAGCAGGTCGGGAGTCCCGATCGATATGGAAAAGGTTGCAACTGCAGAGGAGCCCCTTCCTCACATGACTAGAAAGCAGTTCTGTGATTTTTTGATCATTCCAGTTGCCTGTCCCCCCTTTTTACTCTGATAACTTGTGATTATTTATGTTCAATACGTCACACGCTATTTTAGTTCCTACACCATGCAGTCATAGTCTAGTAATGAACTTAACACGTCTCAAGGATTAGCAGGTATGATACGTCAAGGGGCACATGTACCCAACTCACTCACGTTCGGCTTCAGGGATAGATGTGGCTATACAACAGCAGTGTGGATCTAGAGTCAGGAATAAGGAGACGGTTGGGGGCACGGTGGCGCTGCTGGTAGTGCAGCCGTCTCACAGCAAGAAGGTCCTGGGTTCGATTCCCGTCAGGGATGCTGTGAGCCATGACTTCAGCACCCACACCCTGGGTGGGGTTGGGGAAAGCACAAAAACATGCACACAGTCCTGGGCTATACATGCCCCCTCTGGCCAACCGAGGCGCCAGATGGGGTGGGGAGGATCTGGCCGGAATAACGTGATCCTTCCACGCGCTACGTCTGGCCAGAGAAACCCCACCTTGTCTGTTGAAAAGATGCGGCCTGATCACTCCAGGTTAAGGAGGAGACCTGAGCTCAGTGCAGGGCCCTCCCGGGGTTGGTAGAGGATGGAAATGCCCAGGAATCTCACTTAGGTAGGAGCAATGGGGAAAAAAATCGGGATAAAAATATTTAAGGAATAAGACTAAGTAGGAATAAGAGACGGTGAAAGTATGAACTGAATAGCAATAGATGATTATGTCATGGTGCCTAATAAGAGCACCTAGAGAAGGGAAATATAAAATGAAAAGTATAAATTGAAGCACCAGAACCCTGTGCAACAACTATTTGACCAGGGGCCTCATGTAAAAAGAGTGCGTGGATTTCAACGTGCATCCGTGCGTGGAATTTTT
Source organism: Cololabis saira (assembly GCF_033807715.1). NCBI lineage: Eukaryota > Metazoa > Chordata > Actinopteri > Beloniformes > Belonidae > Cololabis > Cololabis saira. Next base: position 37,414,967 of record NC_084594.1, read on the forward strand.
GCGTACGCAAAAAGAAATTCAGATGTACAAAACTGTGCGTACGCCCAAATCCACGCAGGCTTCTTCAATCAGCGTGGATTTGAGCGCACATGCGGGAGCACAACACTCCGCCCTGTCTCCTCCCTCAAATACATATATTTGAATATGATAATGAAGATAATTATCCATTAAGAAACGCTCATCCTAACAAGGAACTTGCAAAAACAAGTAAAACAAGTTAAAAAAACATTGGCTGTGATCTGGAGACAGTCCTGTCAAAAGTTGAGGCTGGAAAAAATTATTTATTTGGGGGCATTTCTTCCGATTTAAGCTGCAATGCATTACGGGTATTGTTACTCTTTGCTTTGTGTTGCGTTCCATGAAGAGTTGTGGTTTTATTATGATCGTAAGGATTTGTGAATGTTTATGGCAGCATTAGTGCATCATTACACTCTCCTTTCCTTGTTTGTATTTTAAGAACCGACACCAGAACATAAATTGGTGGGAAGAAAAACGGCTCCTCGTTCCGCTTTACTTTCACGCATATACTGATGGATTAAGACCAATGTACACATTTATTGAGTCCTACACATTGTGGATGTCCGCGATCACCTCTCTCAAAAGCAATATGAACAATATAAACTTATATTTCAAAACATGAAGCATCACGATCTGATTCCTCTGCTGCAGAAAGACAACTTGTGCCGATGGGATTATCGTGGTGCGAACGTGAGAAATAAAGAGCAGAGTCGCTGTAATTCGGAGTGTTGCATCCGCAGGAGGAGAGACTGGTCTAGATCCCGGTCCATCACCTTCTGGAGTCCTGCAGCCCCTGAAGCCGACTCGATATCAGACTCTGAAAGTTGCCTAAACATTCAATAAAAACTTAATTCATTCAACTTCATTAATTAATTTCTGAGTCACATCAGTTCGTACCAACCAACCTTTCCGAGACATCTTAGTTTTATTTTAAAAGACAACTTTACAGAACTGGTTCTTCACTGCAAAATGTATTTTAATGTTTTTCTGTCCAGACACAGTTATGGGATGTTTTAGGATCTGGCTTTAATCTCCAGTAGTCATCCCATACGGTCGTCATGGTGACAGACAGATGTCCGACCTGTCAGCAGCTCCAGCTGAAGCATCATGTTGGTCTGAACCGGAGCAGCTGGTCCAGTTCAGGACAGAGATCCAGAAGGATCCTCTTGGTACCTGAACCAGCTGATGGTCCAGTCTTAGTCTTGGACCAGCAGATCGGTGTGATCTGATGCATCAGCAGGTTCCTCTAACGGAGCCAAGGCTCCATCAGGATTTGCAGGTTCCATCATTGAGCTCCTGCCTTTAGTTGTTTGTTCAGATCATGTGGTTGATTGTGAGATTGTTGCAGCATCACTCTTGTGTAACTTATCTGGTGATGTGGGGACTGTCGTGTCCTTCATGTGGTCGTGAACTTATTGTTGACGTCACATTTCCTCATATTCTGCACTTCACAGCATCACCAGCGAGTGTCGCCAACGGACAAAACCTCAGAAAAGTGCGTACGCCAGACTTGGTGTGTGCGTGAAAGACCGCAACTTTCTACGTTCAAATCATTCTTTGTATATCCGACCGTGAGCGTAGAAAGTGGTGTACGCACGTTTTTTGTGCGCCGCACGTTTTGTACATCAGGCCCCAGGTCACTTGCATTTGGACTAAACATAGTGACAGGTGATCACCTGCAAGAGGTCAAAATAGGACTAGTGCTGGAATGTTCTGAGAAGTGAATCCATCCATCCATCCATCCATCCCTCCCTCTCATCTGGGGCCGGGTCACAGGGTCAGCAGTCTAAGCAGGGAAGCCCAAACGTCCTCATCTGGGGGGGATTCCAAGGTGTTTCCAGGCCAGCAGAGAGACAGGGCTAAAAAGAACAGAGTGGTGACCTTACTCTCTGATGGAGACCCATATCAGCTTCATGGAGGCTGTGGAGCTAGGTTCATGTTGAATTTTTTCTGACACGCATCTGAGAGAAAGTTCAAAGCCACAGAGTGTGTACAACATAGTGTAATAGTTTAAAGAGAGAACATCTCACATCTGTTGAGACAGTAAAATCCCTCCACAACAAAGATATTCTCCTCAGCTGCTGAGCTGAGCAGCTGCAGCAAACCTGAACAACAATGGTGCGGCCAACTGTTCACACTTTTGCTAGATTTGTTTTGATTTGTAGTTTGCTTTTCTCATCAGAATTGTTCCCTTTGTGTGATCTTCCTTTGATTAATGCTCCTTGGCAGGAGAACACCATCTTATGAATAAATCAGAGCCAGCACTTTATGCTTTGAAGGATAGGGAATGGATTTACCATGCACTATACTGAGCTGGGACCTACTTTCATCTTTTTTTTAAAAAATGTATTAATTTATTTCTTCATTTTTCATGTGTGAGTGAGGATGGAGGGGATTCTATAGGTTCCTATTGGTTACATCAGTTATATTTCTGAACTTGAACTCAACATCACATGTTATATACCCCCATCACAGGATTTGTGTTTGTGTGTGTGTGTGTGTGTGCTTGTGTGCTTTTTTTTAAACTAAAACTTTTTAATTGGTGGTCTATTTTCTTCACCAAGTAACACGTGTTTTCTTTGGAAAGCCACAGATTATGTTTTTATTTCTAAGAAATACATACATAAAGGAGTCACTGTGGATTTTTTTATTGAAGTGTTATCTGTATTCTTTGCACTTGTGAATTGTGTATGATGTCTGATATCATTGACTGTTAAGCACAGCTAAAGCAACATTAAAACTGTACAAAAAAAAACAATTTAATGGAAATCAAATACAATCTATAAGATAACCACTTTCCACTTTGCGTCAATATGCCAAAGTGAAGTTTGGAAATTTAAAAACCTTTTTTTATCATCAGACTAGGAGGCCATGTTAGGACGTTAAAGAATATGTTTTTGAAAAACAAACAAAAGCACATTTTAAAAATATTTTTAAAACGTCAGTGTTTTGCAGCCTTTTGGCAAATGCGATGCTTTGGCTGAATGTCTAAAATATTGAGTTTCGGTGTTGTCATAGGATTGGAATATGAGGGGATTTTGTTTGACCACATCAGATTAAACAACACTGTCTGCTTGCTTCTGTGTCAGACTGCACAAAGATTATGTTGTAGTGACAGTTCCTGTCACTACACGTAATCCTACCAGAAACAGCTTCCACAGCCAGAGGTTTTGAGCAAACCAAATCAAACATTAATTTTGCAGCGAAGCATTTAGCACAGCGTTTAGAAGAGAGTCATTGCTTCAAAATGTAAAAAGAAAAGAAAAAACATTTGTCAGGGATACACTAATTTAATTAAAATCAGATATCAGCCTCAATATTGTCAAAATAGCTGGATCAGGTATTGGATATTGGTGCAAATCACTTCGTAGGAGGCACAGCTGCGAAAGAAAACAAGAAAAAAACAACAACATACAAATAGTAAATTATTGGAATGAACTGCTTTTCTACATTATTGTGCCATAAAATGTACTGATTTTAAATCGACGTCTCGATAAACACAACATTCTTAAGATGATAAGACTAACTATTAGGATTTCTTCTTTGTTGAACACTTGTGAATGTTTGATGCCGCGTTCAGTAATAATAAATTACAAAAATGTGTGTGTTATTGGCTTAAGAACATTGTTTTTGTCTGTTATTGTGACTTGGGAAATTAATATTGAGAACCAGTTCCAGTTGGCAAGATATTTTATTAAGAAATCACAATTTATTATTATACTTGTGATACCTGTGTACATGTGTCCCCACCCTGGTCCTGCCCTGCATGTTTTAGATGTTGCCTTGCATCAGCACACCTGATTCTAATGAATGGTCCTCACAGGTTTGTCATATTTTGAAAGGAATCATTTATGTCTGTCCAAATCTAAGTTACAAGCCTTTATTAAAAGTTTGGTAATGAGTAGGCTTTTAAGAAAGGAAAAAAATTATATTGACAGTCAGGCAGAGAACACCTGGACTAACAGAAAACAGTGGTTTATTCTGACGGAGGATTTAGAGGACTAGAATACTGTGCTGTATTGAGAGCAGCTATGTGTTGTAGAGCAGTGCAGCTTTACTATCTGAAATGGGAAGCTTCTGTCTATGACAGGAGTTTCATGATGCATGCAGTTAAAACCATGCAAGATGTGGTATTAACTTCAGCTACAAAGGAGCAACTGACTTCATTACAGCCTTGAACTGGTGTTGCATACAGAGATATAGTATTGTTTCTTTGCCAGTATAATATTTGCCTTATGCATCCAACTTCCAAAATTTGCCAAAAAATAATAATAAAGACTCTATGATACAGTGTCAAATTTTTGGAGGTAACACAAGTGGCGTTCTGTCTCTGGGGCTCGAAGGATCGCAATCCTCAGCATCCCTGGTAGGGTCTATTCAGGGGTTCTGGAGAAAATGGTCCGCCGGAAGGTAGTACGGTAGTTTGCATTCACGAGGAGCAGTCTGGTTTTCATCCTGGTCGTGGAACGGTGGCGCAACGCTACACCCTCAGCAGGGTCCAGAGGGGGAATAAGAGTTAGCCCAACCAGTCCACATGTGTTTTGTGGACTTGGAGAAGAAATTCAACTGTGTCCCTCTGGTAGTCCTGTGGGGGGTTCTCTTGGAGTATGGGGTGCCGGGATCCCTCAGACAGGCTGTTTGGTCCCTCTACATATGATGCCAGAGCTTAGACTCGTTTCCTGTGGGGGTTGGAAAGGTGGTTCTTAGTCACAGATTCTGTTCGTTACTTTTATGGAGAGAATTTCAAGGTGCAGCCGAGTAACGGAAGGTGTCTGATTTGGTGGTGCATTGACTTCCTGTGGCTGCAAAACAAGCCCAGATTATTATCCGTCCACTGCCATGCTTGACAATTAGGATCAGGGGTTTGTGTGTTCACTTTTTCTTGCTAGATGTGGCTTGTGGATTATGACCAAATAGCCCACTTTAATATTGTGTTGAGAGGTTTTTCTCAGGAGGTTTTTCTCCTGACAGCACTTCAAAATAAACTTTTTGCTACAATGACCTTTGATATTTACTAGGCAGGTCTTTAACTTGGACCACCTTTCAATTGAAGATTGGGGTCGGGCGTGAATGCTGATCAATAATCTCTTTCACTATAGAATGTTGGATTTCATATTGTTTGGAAATAACCTTCCCAGATCGATGGACAACAATAATTGCGTTGTTAGACCCTGGCTATCACAATTTCTTGCCTGGCATTGTGTTAATACCCACCTGAATGCTCATAGAGTCACTAATACTTGCTGCAGATCAAAAAGTCAAATATATTTGATTAAATGAATAATCACACTGCATAACATGGATGTTGTTTATCTGAGATAATACAGGTATTTCATCCTTTTTATGAGTTGAAGAGGGCAAAATTATTATTTCATGATATCATAATGTGTAAACCCCCCCCCCTTTTTGCACGACTTAAGATGGTTAAATATGAGTTTGGTAAGTCAGCATACGATTTAGGTGTGTGTGCACATATGCTTGGGGTGTGGGGTGTGTGGAATAATTTTAAAGCCACCTTTATATTTTGATTCATTCATTTGTACATGGTTGTACTACAGTCTTAACTGCTAAGTGGCAACATCCCGTCAGCACCAAATATAATGTCAGAACTCTACTCAGTGTAATTCTGCAAGATAAATGCCAATTACTGGGGGCCCATGAGAGTTCGACAGGGAGATTGAGAATCTCATAATGACATCTATATCTACTATACAGCAAGCTTTTCCCTTAAATGGCCCGGTAATATACCTTTAAACTTTGTTAATACACTGCTTAGCTTGCAGAGAAGAGAGTTGTAACAGGTCTCTGCAGACTCTGTGCACATACTGATTGAGTCCACTGGTTTTATGGCAAGCCTATTTGACTGTATATAGGACCACACGCAACACTGGAGAGATGAATGAATCCAGACATGGTAATGAGAGCTTCCTTGCTATTAAGCAGAATTTTCAGCACCCTTCTCTTGTAATCTACAGAGAAGCGTAAATGGTGAACCTTGGCACCCTGCATGATTAATGCTCTGCACGCTAAATGGATTTGCAATGAACCAAACGTGTGATGAGATGCTTACTCTGGCAATAAGCTGGTACCTTGACAGCATGGCTGTTCCTGCTCTCTTACATGGGAATTTGCATGTCAGATAGCCACAGCAGGAGCATTCATGTGAATACTTGTGACCAGGGTCAGTCATACATCACACACACACTTCTCTGATTTTGCACAGCCGCTTATAGACTGCTCTCTGAAACAGATTGCGTGGTCAAAGGCCTGTTTGCCCTCTGTTAGGTGTCTGTCCCCACAGTCTGGCTTTGTTGATCTTGTCTCTTGTGGCACTGTCAGTCATGTGGCTCTGTGACCTGAATACCCCCCCACCAGACACACACGCACACACACCAACACACACAACTTCCCCAGGCATTGGTCCCAGCCTCAGCTTGCTCTCAGCAAAGCTCCTTGAGACATCATATTTCCAAGACAACTCGTATCCTTTGCACAGGGAAAAATAGCTCCTGACATCTGTGATTATTCTAAACCTTTAAACACTTTTTTCCTATTATATGTGCACACTGAGGTATGATAGATTAAGTCTTATCTTCATGACCACATTGTAGCTTCCGTTTCCTTATTGTTTGTTTGTGTCTATTCAGAAAAAAATGAGAATGAGAGGGAAGGGTGGGGGGGTTGGGGGGATGCTGTGTCTCACAGGACTTCATATCAGAGCAGCCTGAAAACAGGCTGCAATTTCTAATGGATAAAGACCGTGGCCATCCTTCAACCCAACCACTCATTGTGCATTGTTATTTCATTCACTCAGGAATGCTCTCATACTTGTGTCTCATAGCAAAATTGTGTTAACCCGAAATAACCACTTCCCTCTGATAGAAAATGTGCCCGTAAGATATGAGGGTATTACGGTGTACCTTCAGTGCTGATGTACTTTTATCAAAAATGGAGTGTTACGTGGTCAAGAAATAACTGGACCCCAGCTGCAACACTTCTGGATGAAATTAAGGCCCAATCGAATAAGCATGAAAAAAATAAAACTTCTCTCTTGGAGGAATTTGTGATTGGATTAAATGGATTTCCTGTCAGGTGCTTATGTTTGTGGGGGCTGTAAATAGATGGATACCATCTACATGCTGTGCTGCAGGAGGAACATATGTAACATCCTCAGAGAGAAAGACCTCCAAGCTCATGCTCTTTTTCAGTGGGTGGACACAGGCTACCAGCTGAGATCGTCAGTGCCCACAGGACTCACCTCTACAAGAGTTTCTTCCCACCCATGGTCAGATCGGTGGCACAGGATTTTAAGGAGCAAAGCAACTTCCTCGTGCCAAATGTCTCTTCACATAGATATAAAATGACAAACTGGTTGACAACGTGCAATATGTGCAACTTGCGTGGCTTGGGGTTTTGGGGTTTGCTAGCATTGGTGGCGTTCGGTTCCCTTGAAACAGATGGAGGGCAATGTTTTCGGCAGACCGGAGTTCAGAGACACTCATGTGTGGCCCTGCTGTGGAAGCTTGCATGAGGACAAAAAATGCTGCAGCAGAAAGGACCAAAAACCTTAAAGCAGAATTATGATTAAACGTTGATTAGACTAACACAAGTTAATAATTCATTGACAATGTACAAATGTACACTGCAATGTACCTGTGCAAATGGCAGTAAATTCTGTTCTATAGTAGCTATGATGAGTGAAGCTGCTGCACAGTGTGATTCTGGAGGATGCGTGTCCTCCGACTACAAGGTTCAGGAGAAATGTGCCCACTGTGCCATCAGGGGATGGGGATGGGGGGGGGGGGGGTCATTTTCAGCATCAGTTCACAGAGAATGATCTTATTACTTTGAGTGAACAGTCCCAATGATGAGAACTCAGCAGGTCTTTGGAGCCTCCACCCTGAGGTGTACATGGCCCCCTGTTTGTGTTTTCTCATATAAAGAAATTGAAAGATAGGAATGGCAAAAAAAAGAATTCATGGCAGTATTTACAGACTAAAAAGAAAGATATATATATATATATATATATATATATATATATATATATATATATATATATATATATATATATATATATACTTTTTTTTTTTTACCAGTGTTGGCCTCTTAAAGCATGTGTTGAAATTCCTCATAATCTATCTATCCATCTATCCATCTATCCATCCATCCATCCATCCATCCATCCATCCATCCATCCATCCATCCATCCATCCATCCATCCATCCATCCATCCATCCATCCATCCATCCATGGTGCGATTTGTTAAAAAACCAGAGGGGGGGATAATTTTGAGAAATATTTTTATTCAGAAAAATTACCACCCAGTAGGCTATATGAACTTGTTTCCTGTGTAAACATTACACTTAAGCTACATAACGTAGGCGGTAGGCCTATTTTGAACATGAACTGAACCACTGCATTTGCAGAAATGTTTTCTCCTTATATTGTTTTTAAATGTGCCAAATAAAAATAAATAAACAAAATTAATATTTTTTTAATTCTTTCTCGATATCAGTTTAACAGAAACATGGGAGTTCTCCTCAGCCGGGGAGATGCTGCTGTCCACCATCCCATCAGCAATGTCAGATCTTGTTTCATCTTCTGTCGCATTTTTTCTCGGGATTTTTGGTTGTGATCCTGTAAAATATGAGGATATACTGCTCTGGATTCTTTTCATTTTTTCATTCATTTGACTGGCTGTAACTTTTATTTTGGCTGGCCGGAAGTCGGACTTTTGGAATGCAAGAAAATCCGGTTGGTTTTCAAAATAAAACTGCTTTCTGTGGGCGCGACTCGCTCCCGGTATCAAAGTCACAGCACAGACAGAATGAACACTGACACTGTGTATTTTGGTTGTTATTACTTGTTAATAATTACGATGTAATGGTGAAAATACTTTGGGTGGAGTGGATTAGGTGTGGGCGATATGACCTAAAATTAATATCACGGTATTTTTCATCTTTTGAACGGTGACGGTATAATATCACGGTATTTTTTGGTACGTTTTGGGAGGAGTAGCCTGTCCTGTCCCTTTATGTGAATAAGGTTAATATTTTTATAATATAATAAGTAAATGGTAGGTATCCTTATCAAAAAGAGACATGGGAGAGTATTATGCATTCTCAACATATTTATTTGGCAAAAAACCTAAAGATCTTACTTACTCTGTACAACAAAACAAAAATTAGCAGTTTAGTAACACAAGAACAGTGTAATAATGTGTACTTTTCACAAAAACTAACTCTCTCTTCATCCAAACTCTGATGAAACTAGACATTCAAGTTCTTTGCCAGGAACACAAGCCTGTCAACATTTTCTGGCTTCAGTGATGCCCTGGAACTTGTTACAATATTGCCCCCTCTGCTGAATGCACGCTCGGAGGGTGAGCTTGTGGCTGGGATGCATAAGTATTTTTTTGCCAGGCGGCTAATGCGGGGGAAGTGGGAACATTGGAGACGCCACCACTCCAGTGGATCAGAGTCACTGTCAGCCGTCACCATCAGCAGGTAGCCATCTAGCTCCATGTCAATGCCCTGCTGCTTTGGTGGTGCACTGCTACCCTTTTTGAAGAAACTGCCCAGGCTGGTCTTGGGCTTTTTCAGTTGTGCAGAAGCAGTGCTAGTTTCCCTCTTGCTTTGGTCCTCTGTGGAAGAGGCATCTGTGGCTGTCTTCTCCTCCAGTACTTTGGTTTCTGTAGCGACTCTGCTCCTCACTTCCTCCAACTTTTCGGGTGGCATGTAGGTGGTCTTGAACCGTGGGTACAGGAATGTTGCCATGGTCAGCAGCTCGTCAGTGGCAGGATCGTTGTATTTTTCGTTCAAATAATCCAGGACCCTCTTCTTGATATATGGTATATCTTAATATATCTTAAAAAGTTAAAATGCCTAGAAAAAGTTAAAATGCCAACATGTTTCGGCCATGTAGGCCTTCCTCAAGGCAGATAGCAAAGACTTTGCTATTTTTTGCATTTTAACTTTTTCTAAGCCATGATTTAATAAAGGCCTTTTAATTTTTCTAACTTCTTGAGTGCCTCGGCTTTTTCTTGTTTTTGTATATTTTTCATATAATCTGATGTTGATATTTGTATTTTATATGTGTGTTTTTTTTTTTTACTTTCTGATCCGGTCCCCAGAGGAATCACGGCTAAAAAATACTAACAATGAACAATACAATACTAATGTGGCGGCCTTACATTTATTTTTGTCTTCTTTTATTAAATACAAACAGAAAAGGTCACTTGACAAATTATCTGAATATGAAATGTTAGGTTTAGATAGTGTAACTTACCAATAGCGTTGTGCAGTCTGTGTCCAAAACATGCGAGTCTCGTCCATTTATTGATTTCCAGAGCGCGCACCATGTTTGCACCGCTGTCAGTTGTCATGCACACGAGATGCGCTTCAGCCAAGCCCCAGGCAGAAAGTGCATCCTTCAGTCCTAACGCAATTATTACTCCGGTGTGGTCTTCAGGGAAGAAGGCGGTCTGTAGGCATCTGCTGCGCAACCTCCAGTCATCATCAATGTAGTGGATGGTGAGGCTAATGTATGGCTCAGTCCGGCTGGACCATAAATCAGTAGTGGCCGAGTAGGCTTCAGGGTGGCGAATTTCATTCATGACTCTGTCCCGTACCTCCGTGTACAGCTCTGGCAGACACTTCTGGCTAAAAAATTTCCGACCCGGCAGCTCGTATCTAGAGTCCAGAGTGTGAACCACATGTCTGAAGCCATCTCTCTCCATGGTTTGAATGGGCACCATGTCTTTTGCGATATATAGCGTAATTGCCCTGGTAATATCTTTCCATTTCTTACTACCCTTGTCGTAAGGTGTAGCAGCAGTAAACGATGCCTTCAGTGAAAGCTGCGTACACTTGGGACGCGCTCCGCTGGTGCTGCTGGTCCCGCTTGCGCTCGTTTTGGCCCGGGTTGCCTCTTCATATTCACGGGCATGCGTGTTTTTTAGGTGATGAAACAGGTTGCTTGTGTTTCCACCTTTTGCTGTCACAACACGGCGGCAAACCTTGCATATCACCGAAGTTTGCTCCGTGTCGGATGATTTAAAGCCGAACCAGTTCCAAATAACGGAGTTGCCTCCTCTTTTTGGAACAAGAGTTTCCTCTCCAACGGCCTCGGTCTCCATTCCACTCATCTGTTTTCAGAAATATGCTATAAGCCCGATCTTTCTTTAATGATGTTTCACTAGTCGTTTCTTTATTGATTGAGCAGAGGGTGGGACGTGTAAACCAGAGGGGGGGGAAATCCCCATCATCCCCACCGGCAAATCGCACCCTGTATCTATCTATCTATCTATCCAATCCATCCATCCATCTATTCAATTCAATTTAATTTTATTGATATATCATCTATTACAACAGAAGTTGTCTCCATGCGCTTTCCAGAGACCCAGAACATGACCCCTGAGCAATTATTACATAAACATAACATAAACAATGACAGGTAAAAACTCCCCTAGTTGGAGAAAAACCTTAATCCAAACAGTGGCAAGGAAAAACTCCCCTTTAGGAGGGAAGAAACCTTGAGCAGGACCAGGTTCATAAGGGGCCACGACAGCACGAGCATCTCTGAGCGCTGGCCTATCAGAGACACACTGGCTGTGGGAGCTGGATGGGATTTGAAGACCTGGCCACCCATTAATCATATTCAAATCAGCATCCCAGCAAATGCCTCCCCAAAGCCTCTCACTTCTCACTTGTGCTTATCTTAATATGGACAGATGAAGCCACCGAGTTGTTTGTCATTTCTGTACTCGTGGTAATCATGTTCCCATCACTCACAAGTGATGATGGCACATTTCTCGATGCCTTAAAGCTCTGCTGAGCTGTGTTGGCTGTTTGTTGACAAACAAATGATCACATTTAACCAGCAGCAATAAAATATCGAAGTGTGTGTGTGTGTGTGTGTGTGTGTGTGTGTGTGTGTGTGTGTGTGTGTGTGTGTGTGTGTGTGTGTGTGTGTGTGTGTGTGTGTGTGTGTGTGTGTGTGTGTGTGTGTGTGTGTGTGTACACACATATTTATATTCCTGTTATTTCCATATGGAAATAAATATATAAAACTGTTGCAATGTAGTAAAATGTTGTCTTTCTGTAAGCGGTGCTGTTTGAACAGATCTGATTGGCCATTAGTTAGAAATGTCAATTGGTTTTTGAGATCTCAAATATGCAGCTGGTCAAAGAACTCTTAATTCCACTGAGTGCTTGTTGGAATCTAAGCTTGCACAGAAAGATAAGCGTTTCAGTCATTCATTTCCTTCTTTGTAAGGATATTCTTGGATAGTCCTGCTGGCACCATTCAGTTGAAACCTGACCTTTACGTTGCAGAACAGACGCTAGATGAACATAAAGCTAAATCAAAGAAACTTTGTCTCGTGTATGAAGTCCTGATGTAGAATGATAATAACAGTTTCAGGCCATTAGCCGCCACATTTCAACATCTTTACTGATAAATCTTCTCGTCTTTTTACTGCGGAAAATAATTAGCATTCACTATTTATAACACAGGAAATGGACTATTGACTGTCTTGTTATGATGCATGAATCTGAATAAAGAACCACTGATCCGATACATTTCCTCACTCATTGAAATTTTATTAATTATGTTGATATGCAAACTTTGATCACTGTTTTGCCTGCAAGTATGAATATCATTTAATTACAGTCTGTGTTTGTTGCAAAAAACACTCATTTGTATAATGTTCATATCTTTATGCAACACTTCACACAGTAATTAGTGACTAGTTAGTGATTTTACAAGCTAAAAAGAAACACCTTTGATATCTCGTCTGCCAACATTCTTGCAGTTCTCTACCTGATGTTGATTTTGTTGTTACAAGCTATAAAACAGATTGCAAAAATGATCCCACACATTTGAATTGTCCACAGGGCAGATCTTGTTCATTTGGAAAGCTTTAAAGAGTAAACCATTGGATTTTTTCCCCCTCTAACAAAATATCAATGTTTTTCACTGTTTCAACGTAATCTGGCTGCACAAGACAACCTTTTCTTTTCCTCACAAACTCTAAAAGGTAGCAAAAGGGAATCAAATATAAACGTAATGCTGCCGAAAGCCTACAAGATGTCAGAAAACTGCACAGTGGATTTATTTTTTTCAGGGAACTGAAAGATATGAAAGATGTTAACTACCCCAGCAATTTCCAGACAGACCTGTGGTGTAATACTGCTGCAGCTGCACTTGTGCTTTTTGTGGTTTATTTTCCTTTGAAGGAGGAATCAAGACTTTGGAAGAAGATGCAAGAAATATTTTCAATGAGGAGCAAAAATGGACACACTTGTGTATTAAGAACAGGAAATGGTGCAACATTTTCCATTTTCAGCAACTGAGCATTCATCTTTTAGCATTATTCCCCCATAAGTTGCCACCGCACATCACGGTTCTCTGAAGAGCAGCTGGACACACTTTGTATCGCGATACATGCTACATACATAAATTTTAACTGAACTGATATGAGCTGAATAGGGTTTCTCTTGAGGGTCTTGGACAACATGTTGAAGGACTCCCAGAATCATATAAATTCATGACAATCCAGACAGACAGTGTGAAATTATGTCAAGAGAAAATGGGAGCATTTACCTCAGGGAAATTAAGGAAAACACTACCATTTCATCCTGGGGTCAGTCTGAGAAGCCCCTGCCAAATGTCATACTCTGATTCCAGTTTGATTATATACAGAACTGATACCAAATCCAGCATTACTGTACCTGTCACAGTTGTAGTAGGGCTTAGAGGAGGATCTTTGGGCAAGTCTAAAATAAAGGCCAGAGGCAGAATCAGCTTTATTTTCTGATGCAGCCTTCTTCAGCTCAAACAACCTTCATCTTACAGGAGAACTTTCATCTTACTTCATACCTGCAGCTGATACAATATAGCCTCAAACATGCCAGGGGGGAAAACTGTCCGTGTTTTTAAATGCACATCTAGTGTATCTTTAACATTAATGGGAGAAATATTGAAAAAGAGAAAAAAGGACTTTAAATTGTTGGAACTTTGTCAAAACAGTGTTGTCATGTCATGTAAATAATGTGTAATTTCAAGAATTTAAAAAATTTTTGGCCAATGGTTATTGACCCATTTAGCTAATATGTACATTAGTATTGGAGTCTATCCAAACTATTCAGTCGGTCTTCTGCTTCTAGTCTCTGTTAACCACACAGAGAACTAGTTGGCCATTTAGGAGCAAAATATTCCGCAGGGCTCACCAGTTGAAACATTAACTGTCTTCTCTGCTGTTTAGTAATGGTCAAACGGTGTAAGTGGCTTTTAAAGACCTTTTGTAATTCGCTGTAGCCAAAGACAGTGAACCAAAACATGTAAAGTTGTGGGAGGACAGCTAAATAATGAGCTAAGAGTCTATAAAAATGCTGTTAAACCACTGGGAGCAAAAGACTGAGATTAATCCTCTGCAGCTGTACCATAATGTAGAAATACTGGAGTGCAGGCATAGTACTACTTCCACATTAGTGCACTTAGAGACTGGTGCCAAAGACAAGTTTGAGCACTGTTTCCTGACTGGTCGGACCGAAGAGCTCCATGGTTAATGTCATTTATTCATTTGAATAAGTTGATTTATGCATGCAGGTTGGAATAATCCTGGTGAAAACAGGACATACAGAAGGAAAACAAAAATGAAGCCTCACAAAAACATTTGCATGCAGCACCAGTGACAAAACAGGTGGAAGAAAATCAGTAACGAACTGACATTCAATAGATTAATGGCAACTTTCAGTTATCCAGCTGGATAATTCAAAAGTGAGCTCCTTTCCAGCTGTATTACTGTAGCCTGGTTGCTGATGCCCCAAACACTGCTGCTGACTCTGATCTCCATAAAGAGGAACGAAATAATGACCACTTTTCTCTTAAAATCCAGTCCTGAAGAAATCAGCATCTGACAAATGATGCAGCTTAGTTTGTGTCCAGCAGCACAAAGTTGCGTGACTTAAGCAGCTCCACCTGGTGATGGCTCCAGCTCTGCAGGTCGGATAACCTTTACAAACGGCTACAGGGCACATAACCTTTTGAAACATTTAAACATTCATGTGGTGGCCATTATGTGTGATGCATGTGAAACACTCCTGGGTTGTAAGAGGGTTGCTGATATGATTTGCAGATGTGGGGCTTGGAGTTTGTTAGAATCGCCCAACGACAGAATTTAACATAAAAGCTTGCATCTAATTGACCCCCTAACATTTCCATTGGCCCCATAATGCACTACATTTTGATCTTACGTGAACATAACAGTACAGAACTGAAAGTGTGATTTCTGTGGACTATTATTGTTTAGTTGTGGGGATGTTTTTTTAATTAATCTTCCCCTCTGCCAACTGACAATCCAATGTGGCCAACTCTGACCCTGGTTCACTGATATCGCGTCATGGCTGAGCTGTCATCTTACCTGTCCTCTCACCATCTGATGTCTAAAGAAGTCAGGGGTTACAAGGTACCCAGTTCAAACAAGCTAGCTTGCAGCAAAGGTCAGTGACACTTCAGTACTATCAAATCCAATTATAAGAGGAAACTCACAATGGAATATAAAGCAACCTACACTCGCTATCAAAACACTCACAGCCCAAAGACCATGACAGTTACAACTCAAAGTTCCATCATCACTGCTTTGAATACGTTTACTGTCTAAATTATGTGAACATGACTATGCCTCATAGTTTCTACATTGTTTACATGTCCAGTAAAAGACAGCGTTTACTGTCTAATATATTGCTTGAAACAATGAGATTTTGTCTTGAGAGTCTGGCATCTGACTCATAAGATCACAAAGAAACAGGACAAGAAGACATCAGTCAAGTTCATTTAGAATTGTTAGAACATTTGTACACAGCAAAAAGTAACAATTGAGGATATTTAATTTCAATTTTCTAAAATCTCGACACATAGCTTGAAGACACAAAGCTCAGTCTCCATTCCTGAGACTGATGATATTGTTTTTGAGAGTCATCAGATTGGGCAAAAATAAAATACTATATATGTCCAACTTTAGTCTACTTGGTGGTGTATACATTACACAGCCTCTACCAGTGATAATATTTGCCTTAGAATAAATATATATTACATTGGGTGTGTAACTAAGAGTCAGAAAATATGTGAATGATAAATATGCTTTTAGAAGAAACTGCATCCAGCCACAAAGAGAAGATGAGTGTGGTTGAAACTAATTCCCAGAAACTGCTAAAAGACGTCAGTCAGCCTGTAAAAGTTGTGATCGCTCTTATCAAACATCTGCTGGTACTACGGCTGAACGATTCTGGAAAATAATGTAATTGCAATTTTTTTCCCCAATATTGCAATTTTGATATGTGATTTTTTTTTTTCTTCAATAAAACCTAATGGGGGTTCTCTATCGTATCTGAGTGAAGAGACTATCTCTCCACTCCGTTACATATTTCGTACAGGGAATGAACCCCCCTGCTGTCAAGGTACATGGATATTTCTTTAAGACACACCGGCTTGTCCGGTCACGCCCTCAGGTTTACCTATAAAGCACCTGTGCTGGCATGTAACCAGTGATTTTTTTGATCTCCACCTGAGTCAAGGTGCAGCGTGAGACGATCTGTGTTGCAGAGAAGTGTGTGAGTGTGTGTGGGTGCAGCATGAATCCACCTACCTACTGTAGCTGTAGTTGGGCGTCTGTCTCTGGGCAGCCTCCCTGGATTGCTGTTTCCCTTCCTGTATCTTCTTCTTCTCCTGAAACACAAAGAACCGGTTCCTAGTCCTGCGTATTGCTCGCGGTTTCGTGAGCTAATGCGCTCGGTTGGATCCGTGCTGGGTGCAGTCTTCTGGTCACGGCAGCTGTGATTCCCCATACCGATGTATTGCTCACGGTTTCGTGAGTTGACGCCCGCGTGGTGTGCAGACTGTTTAAGTCGGCTGACAGCGGGTGGGAAGACGTGGCTCTCCAGTCGGCATCTCTCTGCGTCCGGTAACAACGTGAGGTGGTTAGATGCCGGTGTGTCCTCAGAGTGATAGTCCGTGTTAAGCGCCGGCTGGGTCAGCTAACAGCGGACGTCTCTCCCTATTGTTATAAGTACAAACAAACAAATGAACTAGGAAAAGAAGAAAGCTATCACAAAGCCCCACATATTAGCCAAGCTAGTTGTGAGCAGCTGAGCCAGTGTACAATCAGTGACGCTCCAGGTTGCTGTCGGTCCCCGCCCCCTGACGAAGGAGCAGAGTGATTGTTACTGAGGGTTGCGTCAATCATGGCGGCCCAGCACGGACACTCTTGCCTTGGTTGTGGGGTTTCCATGCATCTGGAGGATGGCCACGATGAGTGTGTTGAGTGTTTGGGACCTCAGCATGCATTATTGGCCAGAGAAAGCCCACAGTCGTGCATGAATTGTTTATTTTGTCTGCACGTACCAGAGAGGCCGGCTGTAGATATTTATCTGGGAAGCGGGCAGGTTCCCCTCTTTCTGAGGCGCCCAAAAGGAAAGTTGGGAAGTCAGGGGCTGAAGCCACACAAGGGAGGGGGGAGTGTTCGAGTCCCTGGCAGGACACTCTGCCTCCCCCTATGCCTACAACAGTAGGCTGGCCTTGTGTTGACCCCCTTTCTCTCCCCCCTCTGGGGTTGGAGGAGGAGGAAGGTGAGGTCGATGTGGAGACTGTCTTCTCTGACGACAATGACTTGTCTTGTGGGCAAAGGGAGGTCGGCACAGGAGATGGCCCCACATTTCGATGAGGTTATTGGCAGGGCAGCCAGGGCTCTGGGTGTGGCCCCCCCTGACAACCTTATGGCGCCCACCTCTCGGTTTGAGGAGGACATGGAGGTTCGCCCTGTACCGGTGCGGGTGCCCCTCCTACCTGACTTCGAAGAACTGGTGTGCAGGCAGTTTACTTCACCGGCAGCCGCGCACAAGTGGTCTGCGTAATGTAGCAGGTTTTCGAACATGAATGACAGGGAGCGTGTTGCCTGCGGGCCGCTCCCTCAAGTGGATCCAGCTCTCTCTCCTCTCATTTCTCCCTCCGACCTCTTGGCAAAGCCACCTGTCCCAGCAAGAATTGTAGAGTCATGGATGGCCTGCTTGCTAAGCTGCACAGAGCTATGGCTACTCAGACCCGTCTGGCGAACACAGGGGCAATTATGTCCCTCTACCTTCGTGACCTGTCCAAAGAGGTGCAGGAGGGTTCTGGGGGTTCCAAAATTGCGGGTGAGCTTCTGACAGCTTCCTCAGTCCTCTCTCTTCAAGTATGAAGGAGCAGGTGGTGGCTACAGGCAGAGCCTTAGCATCCTTTTGGTTTGCTAGACGCCACTTATGGCTGTCCCAGTCTCAGCTCCAGCAAAGTGATCGGGACTGTTTGGTTAAGTTTCCGGTGGAACCTTCAGCCATGTTTGGTTCAAATGCAGCTCAGTTGTTGCAGCAGGCACGGGACAATCGCTGCTGCGCACAAGAGGTGTCGTGCCTCTCCAGGCGCTCCAGGGGAAGGCTTCAGGCAGGCAAAAACAGCCGTCCGTCCTCCAACACTAGAGGCCCCAACATGGGGATCAGGGGACCTCAGGCCCCAGCTGGAGGCTTTTCGTCGGCGTAACTCTCGCCATCGGGGGAAGAGAGGGGGACCGGCCTCAAAGTGCCCACCCCCCTCCTGACTATTCCCAAACCTCGGCCTGCCAGCGGCCCCTGTTGGCGAGCCGTTACAGGGACGCGTGGTCGGCTTTGGGGGCGGAACCATGGGTGGTTTCCACCATGACCCATGGATACCACTTACAGTTTTCACACAGACCTCCTGTGGCGAAGTTGGCCACTTTCACTATTGTGACAAACCCTCAACATGCAGAGGTTCTGCGGGAGGAGTTGTCCTCCCTTTTGGAGAAACACGCCATAAGGGAGGTCGAGTGCGGGGAATCACCAGGCTGGGTTTTTCTCCCGCTACTTCTTGGTTCCCAAGCGGGACGGGGGACTTCGTCCGATTCTGGACCTCAGGGGGCTCAACAAATATTTTCGTCCCCTGAGGTGCAGGATGTTGACAATTCCTAGGGTGCAGCAAGCCATTACCATGGGGGACTGGTTTGCCTCTATAGACCTCGAGGATGAATACTTCCAGATACCCATCTGGCAGGGGCACTGACATTTCCTGAGGTTTGGCTTCGAGGGCAGACGGTTCGAGTTTCGGGTCCTGCCTTTCGGCATATCCCTGGCTCCCCGGACATTTACCCGATGTAAATCGGTCCTCGATGGATGCGGTCCTCACACCCATGAGGCTGCAGGGGCTCCGCATCCTCAATTATCTCGATGATTGGCTGGTCTGTGCCGTCTCGGAGGAGCTATGCCGCCACCACATGGCCCTGCTTCTGGAGCACATTCAAACCCTGGCTCTGTGCTTGAATTACAAGAAGAGCAAGCTCCAGCCTTCAGCCTTCCCAGGTGACAACCTCCAGGGCACGGTTCTGGACTCCCGGAGGGCGGTTATCATGCTGACTCTGGAGAGGCAGCATGCCTTCACGGTCTGCCTCAGCCACTTTCAGCTGCACTCTCGGGTCAGCTGGGGGCTCTGACTTCGTGTCATGGGCCTGATGGCAGGCATGGTGCAGGTTATCCCTCTTGCCCTCCTGTAAATGCGACCTGTCCAACGGTGCCTGCTGGGTTTGGGCCTGTGTCCACAGATGTCCCGCCAGATCACAGTTGTGGTTTCTCGGAAGCTCCACAAGGCCCTCTCCTGGTGGAGGGATCCGGCCAATGTGGCGAACAGGAGTGCTCTGGGACCGGTGTATCGCCAACTGGTATTTACAGACGCATCCCAAATAGGCTGGGGCACTGTCCACGAAGGCTGTGGGGTCAACAGCCACTGGAGCGGTCGCTGGCTGTCCCAGCACATAAACGTCTTGGAGCTGACAGCTGTCCTTTTGGCACTCCGACAGTTCCTGCCAAGATTAAGAGGTCACCATGTCATCGTCAGGACCGACAGCACAGTAGCAGCGGCCTATATCAACAGACGGGGGGGGGCTCCCCAGTCCTAAGCAAGCTGGCAACCACACTGTGAGAGTGGGCTCACCCCCTCTTCTGTTCGCTCAGGGCTGTGCACGTCCCGGGACCGTTGAACAGGGCAGCAGATCTCATGTCGAGAGGAGGGCCGACACCGGGGGAGTGGAGACTCCATCCTCAGGTGGTCGAGGAGATCTGGCGTCGCTTCGGCAGGGCGTCGACCTGTTTGCTTCCAGGGAGTCGACGCATTGTCGCCTCTTTTTTTCCCTGAAGAACGACGATCCTTTGCGGCAATTCCACCTCTCCTGGACGGCACACCATGGGTTCTCCCACTTTGGCGGGACCTGCTGTCCCAGGCGAGCGGAGCCCTGTTCCACCCCTTCCCAGCGGGGCTCAGACTGGTGGCTTGGCCCCTGAGAGGGGGGGGGGTCCTGGCTTTAGGCTTGCCGGAGTCTGTGGTGAAGACTGTGCAAGCGGCCCGGGCACCTTCCACTAGGGCTGCCTACTCATACCGTTGGGGGGTATTTACCACTTGGTGTGGGGCTCACCAGATGTATCCCTATTCAGCCACCGCCGGGGGCATCCTGTCATTCTTGCAGTCTCAATTGGAGGCTGGGAAGTCTGCCGCCACCCTGCGAGGTATGGTGGCAGCTGTCAAGGCAGTCCATGTTGGTGAGCATGCATTGTCTCCCGATGACTGCTCCTTGTTCCTTAAGGGTGCCCAGAGGCTTGCGGTTCATAGGACTGGACCTTCGGTCCCTCCTTGGGACTTGGATATCGTCCTTGGTAGGGCTGAACGATATGGACAAAATTTCATATCTCGATATTCATGCCAGATATCTCGATATCGATACGATACGATATGACTACGGTTTTGGTGAAAACCAAGCATTTTTCAGAAAAATAAAAACATCAGAAATCAAAAGACTGCAGTTTTATTGATTAGAACTCACTGCCAGTCATCAACATTAACATAAAGTCACTCAATAATAAATAATAACGAAAAATAACCAATGCAGTAGCTGGTGGAAGGTGAAACATTGAAAGTGCATTCAAGTGCAACAACTTTGTATGACAACATAACAGTATGCAGAAAATGCATAACAGAACAGAGGTAGTTACAGCACAGTAGTTACAGATTCTTTGCCAGGAACACTAGTTTGTTAACCATGTCTGGCTTCAGACAGGACCTCTCACAACTCACAATGTTTCCTGATGCACTAAAAATTCTCTCTGAGGGAGAGCTAGTGGCCTGCATGCACAAGTATTTTCTTGCCATGTTGCTGAGCTGGGGAAAGTTGACTTTGTGAGTTCTCCACCACAGAAGGGGGTCCTCATCATTGTCAATGGTGGAGGACAGCAGGTAGGCACTCAGCTCAGCTTCTATGGCAGCAGTGGGATCGATTGGTACTGTGGCACTTGCAGTGGATTTTTTGAAGAAGCTTGCCAACGACTTTTTAGCCATCTTGGTGGGTGGGGGTGAAACTTCTTCCACTCTGGTGGACTCAACAGAATGCTAGAAAATAGGAAAAAAAGAAGAAGAAAAAAATAATTAGTTTATATTATAATACAATATCATAATATATTAATTATCATCACTGTATGAATAACACAATTCAACTACATTTAAATGAAAGGAACTGTTCTCATTTAATCCATTCTAAGCATTATTTTTACCTTGTGTTCCATAAGTGTCTTCATCTCTGACACCAGTCTGGCTCTGATGTTGGGGACGTCATTAACACTGATGTACTGTGTCTTGTATCTTGGATCTAAGAAGGATGCCATATCCAGGAGCTCTTGTGTGACTCTGTCTTCATACTTGCTATTCATGTACTCCAACATTTTCTTTTTTAAGGACTTGGTCATATCAGTGTCATCCTCCTCTGTTGCCAAGATGGTTGTGTTAAACAGGTTGAGTACTGGCTTGATGTGTGAAACACTAACATAATCCTCCCCTGACAGAGCATCCGTGAATTCAAGCAGTGGTCCCAGTGCCTTGCTGACTGACTCCAGCACATCCAGATCTTGATGTCCAAGAATTAGGTGCCGGGTGTTTCTGTCCTCTGAGAGGACCTCGTGGAGTGCTTTCTGCTGCTCCAGAATCCTGTTAATCATGAGCACCCTAGACCCCCATCTAGTTTGACACTCAGTTATGAGTCCATGGACTGGAAGGTTGAGGCGTTTCTGGGCTTGATCAAGTGCCACTCTCTTTTTCCAGCTGTGTGAGAACAACAGTAACAGTAACTTTTTGCAGACACCTGTTGCACGGCTGATCCGGTTGTCACCTTTCACTGCGTTTTCTAGAAAAAATAGATGTACAAAATAATTAGCGAGTATACTACAATAGCTAAATAACCACATATTAATGCAAATTGTTCCCCCTCTCTCTCTCTCACCCTCATCCCCTCTGGTCCGTGTACTTCACGGCCATCCGTTTTTTGTTTTGAAATGACAAAATAAAAATAGATAAATAATCCAAAATAATCTGTTTCCCATCTTTTGTTTTGATAATAAAAAACGGAAAACAGAAAACGGATCGTCATCCATTATCCGTTATCATTAATGTGTTTGAAATCACACATCAATGAAATTGGGAATTAAAACAGCGAGTGGAAAACTCTTTTCTCTATTTCCTATTCGTTTCGTTAAGTACATGTTATTGATTGGACGCTGCAGCTGAATGGACTGTCACAACATCACTGCAGTTTCATGATGGAGTGAAGACAGATTACAGATTAAACTCATGTTTCACTCCCAGGTTTCATATTTGATTTATTTTCTGTTTCAACATTTAAAAATCTAAAACTGTTAATTTTCAATCTGATCAACAAAAGAACCAGAAACAACTTTATTAATTTATTACTGCGCATGTGCAATCCCCCCATTTGTCCAATCCTTGTTTTCAGTATCCTTGGAAACCAATAGGAAATAGAGAAAAGAGTTTTCCACTCGCTGTTTTAATTCCCAATTTTGATTTTCAAACACATCAATGAAATCGGAAAAGATGGGGAACAGATTATTTTGGTTTATTTCTCTATTTTTATTTTGTAATTAAAAAAAAAAAAAAACGGATGGCCGCAAATACACGGACCCACCCCACGGACCCAACATTCATTTTACATTCATTATAGAGTTTTGGTATGGCCACTTGACTGAAATGTGTTCGGGATGGTATTTTATAACGCTTATCCAGCGTGTGGACCATTTTTTTAAAGCCTTCTTTTGACACGGTGTACATGGGTACCATGTCTTTAGCTAAGTGATATGTCATTGACTCTGTAATGGCTTTGTGTCGGCTGGACGTCGACTCGTATGGTGTAACACTACCAAGCGCATCAGCAATCATAGTTTGCTTGGGCCTCTTAAGGGATGACTGAGAGGTCCCCGGTGTTTGTTTTAATGTCATACACTCATCGTGCAGCACACGGTGGTGTTGTTTCAAGTGGTGAAACAAGTTGGTTGTGTTCCCTTGCTTCGTCGCAATTTTCACCAAGCACGACTTGCACAACACCTCGCGCTGGTCAACATCATCCTGTCTAAAACCAAAATACCTCCAAATAATGGAGGAGGATTTATGTTTTGGCACCAAATTTGATTCTGCACCGCCACCGGCCGCATTATCTTTCGCACTCATGTCTCTTTTCTTCCGTTTGGATTTCTCCGCTCTTCTCCGCTCTCCTGTGCGTGTGGCTGTGTGCGTCTCAGTCCGTCTCCCTCACTCCCACCCTCCTATGTTTGTCATTGGTTGGCTTCAGCTGTCGATCAACAGCAAGCATGAAATAAGCTTTGTGGTTGGCTGGCCGTGGCCAATCTTAAAAGTAATGTTTTTGGAGACTGCTCGAGCTGTACAAGCAGGGCGAGCGGAAATATATTGTTTATATCGTTGCTTTTCCGTTATTAATGTCTTGAATGTTCATATCTCGATATAGATACGATAACGGTATATCGTTCAGCCCTAGTCCTTGGTGCACTTCAGCATTCCCCCTTTGAGCCCCTTGGGGTTGCTGATTTGCAATGGCTTTCCCTGAAAACCGCGTTTCTGCTGGCTGTGACTTCTGCCAGGAGGGTGAGCGAGCTCCACAGCGACTGCTCCAGGTTCCTGCCGGATGGCTCGGGGGTTATCCTCCGCCCCAACTTAGCATTCCTGCCTAAGGTTCTGTCTGAGTTCCATCTGTCCCAGACGGTCGAGCTGCGGTCACTGTCCTCTTCTGAGGTGGGACAGACAACTGAGCAGCTCCTGCCCATGATGTGCCCTGTCAGGGCCTTGACGGAGTACATATGGCACACGCAGGCCATCTGGAAGACCGATCAGCTTTTTGTTTGTTTCAACTCGAGCTGTTTGGGAAGACCCTTATTTATGTCTCGACTGTCCCACTGGATTGTGGACACAATCCAGAAGGCTTATGTGCTCTTAGGTGTGCCTGTGCCGTCCGGGGTTCGGGCGCACTCGACACGTGGTGTGGCCACCTCATGGGCCTTGTGGTGAGGGGCCTCTCCCGCTACCATCTGTGCAGCAGCCACATGGTCATCTCAGTCGACGTTTTCACGTTTTTACCGTCTGAATGTTGCAGCCAGCCCCTCCTTTGGTGAGTGGGTGCTGGGTGTGACTCAACAGTAGGCGGCTACATGCCTGTTTCCTTTGTTGTCTCCTTCGGTCAGCTTGGCGTCTTGCGGGCTGATCTGAGCGGCCGCTCCATTCTTGAAAGCTTTTTGTTTGGTTTCTTTTGGTCAGTGTTGCGGCTTGCGAACTGTCCTGAGCGGCCCGCCTGCCTCTCAGGCTTGGCCTTTGCGTCTTGCGGGGCCTTGTCCTGATTGGTATTTAAATAGAGTAGAAGAATAAGAGTTGTCACTTTTCGGTGTACTGGGCTTGTGGGCTGCACCATTTCCTCACGGGGTGTCTTAAAGAGTTCCCTGTACATATGAAATATGTAACGGAGTGGAGAGATAGTCTCGATACGATAGAGAACGTTTGGTTACTTTTTAACCTTGGTTCTCTGAGTGAAGAGACTATCTCTCCAGCTTTCAGGCCGCTCGGAGACATGTTTCGATCAAACTATCACTGGTTACACGCCAGCACAGGTGCTTTATAGGTAAACCTGAGGGCGTGACTGGGCAAGCTGGTGTGTCTTAAAGAAATATCCACGTACCGTGACAGCAGGGGGGTTCATTCCCTGTACATATGAAATATGTAACGGAGTGAAGAGATAGTCTCTTCACTCAGAGAACCAAGGTTACAAAGTAACCAAACGATTTTAATACTAACACGATATTCAATCCAATTCAATTTTATCTATATAGCATCCATTACAACAGAAGTTGTCTCTGTGCGCTTTCCAGAGACCCAAAACATGACCTCCGAGCAATTATTACATAAACATAACATAAACAATGGCAGGTAAATAACTCCCCAAGTGGGAGAAAAACCTTAAAGGGGACCTATTATGAAAAACACGTTTTTTCTTGTTTTAACATATATAAAGTGGTCTCCCCTCACCCTGCCAGCACAGGGGAGACAAAATACCATGAATTTCTGCAAGGTGTCTGACCCCCGCTGGACAGAATCCCCCAGTGTCACGTGATTTTTTTTTTTTGAGCCGATTAAAATCTGAGGTTTGGCCTCCGGTGCTGAAACCACGCCCACAACCAGCTCTCTCCGTCGGCTGGAGCGGTCCTTCCTTGAGCCAGTCGGACGCGGCGCCGCAGCGGAGCGGATCCGGGTTAAATCATCCAGGTTCCCGGGTGGTTTGGGAGCTGGGTCCTCGGGGGTCCGTCCCAGGTCGGATCAGCTTCACCCTCCGAGATTTTCAGCCAAATCTGTCGGTTTGATCACCGGTAACAGGCAATGCGCAGAGGATGCGCCCCGGAGCCGATCTGTGCGCCGGGCGCCCGTCGCACAGCATCCGCCGGGCAGATCCGGCTGAAATTCCGCTGGTCGGTCCCCGGGAGTCCCTGCTACCAGTCCAGGTGGGTTCCTGCGGTCCCGGCCGGTCGGAACCGGTCAGATTCCCCGGTTAAAGCCGCGGTGATGCGCTCACCGGTAACGGGCGATGCGCCGCGGAGCCATGCGCCGCGGAGCCATGCGCCGGGCGCCCGGCGTGGGGTTGCGGGGCCAGCGTTCAGCATCCGCCGGGCAGATCCGGCTGAAATAGTGCATAAATGTTATTTATATACAACTCATATTTAATTTTTTTAACAATAAAGTTGCCATTTGTGAAAATTCAGTGTTGTGATTTATTTACAGGCTCGGGCTGTTCTGGCGGAGCGAGGTTTATTTTCCTCCCCTGCTACACGTCATTCAGGGAGCCAATCAGCACAGAGCCTCATTATCATAGCCCCCCCTTCCCTTAGAATGAGGCACAGAAAAAGGGGTTAGAAGCAGTAAAACTAGTGACAGGGCCCACAGGCTGGATTTCTGATTTATGTAGAAAAAACAAGCTTTAGATTGTTTTTAAGACATTCAAGGCCTGTTTAAAATATACATAAAATGCCATAATATGTCCCCTTTAAGCCAAACAGTGGCAACAAAAAATTCCCTTTTAGGAGGCTAGAAACCTTGAGCAGGACCTGGCTCATAAGGGGGGACCCTCCTGCCAGAGGCCAGCTGGGCGATATTATACACATTTAGTATAAAATCTTCCAGTCTCCAGACTAGGCATCTTTGTTTTAAGTGTTGTATATTTTAATTTAGCCAGTAAATAAAATATACAGAATAATAATAATATAACTAATGCTTTTAACCAGATTACTTCGACAACACCAGCCAGATCTACTACCTCAAAGACATGAAGTTTAAACTGACTGCAACATTACCATGGCTTGCTCTGAACACCTGACGTTGCATGGCATCTTCCTTTTGAAAAAAAACTGAGTTTCAGCTGATTCAGTTTGAGACTGGCCCATCTACCCCCAAGACTGTATAAAACAGTCGAGCCAGAGGTCATTGTGCAAAAGAGTAAAGCGCAGCATGAAGAGTTGATGCAGTCGAGTACTCGCTCACTCTTGAAACACGTGACAACCCTATAATCCCTAACGTTTCGATTTCAAAATCGGGTTTTGTGATATTGCAATATTATTTGAAATGCAATTAATCGTTCAGCCCTTGTTGGTACCACTTCAGAACCTTTTGCTTTGCTTAATGGGAAGCTTAAAATAATACAATAAAACTCACTGATGAATGCATGCTCATAAGTAGCTTACATTTCCTGATTGTACGATAGATTTGTCACTTCAGCTCTCAACATGTCTACATTCAACTGGATTTAATTCTATCATCATCATTTCTTTACTTCCTACCACATCTCCTATGAATCATTTGTCTTGAGAGCGTTCATGGCCGTTTCTCAGGTATGCCAAATCTGGCCTTTTTTTACTTTGGTGCTCTGTCAAGCATGACTCAGGAGAAGTGACTTTGGAGGACCAGTCTCTCTCTGGCGATGTGAACAGCAGTGTACTAGTGTACTTGATAATATCACAGCTCGCTTTAGTGTTGTATAAAAATAACCAAAGACGGATGATGATTACAACTGAGAATGGACAATGTACTGCTCTCCCTGCCGTTTTCATAGTGACTTCATATAATGTGTTTTTAATGGGTCTTATACTTTTGTGTGTCAGCAGCATTATAAATAAAGTTATTATGTGATATATAATATTAAGTGAAAAGAAAAAAAACTTCTAAAACAGAGTACATTTTAAAATAAGCTCTGTCTTTCAAAGTTTGCCAGCAATGTGAAGTTATAACAGCTTTAAAACTACATTCCCTTATACAGAAACAAAGTTGTATCTTTTGTTTTACTCCACTTTCTTCTTCCATTACTTTTGGCTGCTTACGCAGTTACACAAGTCTCCACTGTATGCATCCTTGATAAAATGGGCTTATCAAGTACATATCCTGGGATTTGGAGTGGAGTTGACACGATGTGGACAATTGTACACAAGAACACAAATACAGACAAGTCAGTATGTCGAGAAGCAGTTCATG
This sequence comes from Cololabis saira, assembly GCF_033807715.1. Classification (NCBI taxonomy): domain Eukaryota; kingdom Metazoa; phylum Chordata; class Actinopteri; order Beloniformes; family Belonidae; genus Cololabis; species Cololabis saira. The sequence goes on from NC_084594.1 coordinate 37,442,930, forward strand.
TCGCACCTTTTTGTAACAGATAGTTCACTGTTCTTGTGATTATTTCAAAAATAAAAAAGGAGAAGAAAAACATGTATCATGTTCTTTGCTCATGTGTCCATTGACTGTTGCAGTGTCAGAAGAATGAAATTAAATAGATTTAAAGATGAATTTCAGCATTGTAAAGATATAATTTCATCCATACTGTGGTAGGAGTGCTGTAGTATGTGTCACAGCTGGAATTCCTGTAAATTAGATTACAAGCATGTTTTTATTTTCCAGACTAGTCCAATACCTCAGCAGCAAACTTGAACAAAGGGGAACACTTAGCAATGAGGTGTCAGGATTAGTACTGTGGTGTGGCAGCAGCCTCATTTCACTTCTTCTGACAGACGACCCATGTTTGACTGACATTTCTTTTTTAACAAAAGACGCTTTGGTTCCTGTTCTGCAGCGGGGTGTATCATTCCAATAATTCTGCTGAACTAATTGGTCTTGGTGTGGAAGTGAAATTGCACGACAGGCTTTGACAGGTGTGAGAAAACAGCGAACGGTACAGTTGCACCTGCTTTAATGAAACCTGTGTGGAGGGTGTCGTCATAGGCTGTCACGTCGACACCTTTAACTGTTTTGCCAAGAAGAAGATGTCAAGTTTTAATCGTGCATTTTGTCAGTGTTATTTTGGGACGACACATTACCTGGAGAACCAGAATGTTTTCAAGATAACTGATTGAAATCTAGGAGTATTCAACAAAAAAATGACAAACACAAATGATTGTAGTATTACTTCGTTGTATTATCGGCTAGGATTTGTCTGTTGTCATTTTAAGCTCAAAAACATGTTGAATTGATTACACAAAGTGTTTCGCACATATTCGATTTGTGTGATTTACTCCCATCCGGAGCTAGCTTGCGTGCGTGCGTGCGTGCGTGCGTGCGTGCGTGCGTGCGTGCGTGCGTCTGGTGACCAATAAAGTCCACCATTTCTCTGCCGACCCATGTGTCCTCGTTCCTCTCCGGCTACCCTTGTAGCACGAGTCGGCTACAATCTCATTGCTGTCTTTGCACCAGAGCCCTTGATATTCTGGATGGTTTCTTGTTTTCTATGGTGTAAAATAATCTTCCAACAGTGAAAGGAAACCTGACAGCTTTACATAATTGGATTTCAAAAGATTGCTTTTCTGTTTGACACTTACATCAGTCTCTGTACTTATTAGAGGGAATAAAGTAAATCTTATTGTCATTTCAATTGTCGTTTATTGAGGGTATGCATTAGAGTTGTGCATCTTATCTGTCTGACTGCTTGTGTACACTGTCGTCTTAAAGAGAGCAACTGCATTTGTGCTGCAGACTTGGTCCTTACTGTTGGGATTTATTTTATAATTCTTATATCACTTGTTGGGATATACCTCTTACATTTGTATATATAGGTCCTCTAGTAATTTAACAAAAAAATGAAGAAGAAAAAAAAAACAGGCAAAAAGTCAGGAACACAAACTAGCAGCTTGGCAGCTTGAATGTGTCGTTTAACTGCACTTCGCTTGTTATGAGAGTTGTGATAATTCCCGATTTCTGCACGGCTGATTAGACCGTGTTGGTTCACCGTGGTTTGTCACAGGCTGCAAACACCGTGTTCAGCGGACAAAAGCTTTGCATACTAATTTTAGTATCGCATTTTCCAAGCAGCGGTGGCAATGTTCATGTCCTGAAGAGTGTTTTAATGAACTATCCCCCAAACAGTCCTCCACTTGCTGCAGCGTTTTATGACCAGATGCTCAGCGTTTGTCCTCGCAAATTTAAGGGCAGCATGTAATTGGCTCAGCCATTACAGCATTTGTGGTGAGAGAGTATGATTTTCTCCAGTCATCATACCAGGGGCGTGTGAAAAAAATTACATGACATGGGTCCACACTCAGTTGGGGGACTGGAGAATGCTAAAGTCTCAGAAGTGTACTTTTGATGTTGACTAAGAATACCATTCATCAATTCTGCACTCTTTAAGTTCAATTTAGCACAGCAGTGATTCTGGTGGAGGAAGGGTGGCATTGGTGAGCAAGCCTGCTGTGGAGTTAAACACAGTACTTTCATTTCACTTTCAACCTTTAGACTGCTGTGGACTTGGAATGTTGATATAAAACAATCGTGTTTTATATCAAGTGACAGATACAGTATGTATATGTGTGTATCTGTAGGCTATGTTTGCATCTGTAAGTGTGTATGTGTATGTGTGCATATGTATGTGTGCATCTTTATGTGTGCATATGTATAGCACATTCAATGATTCAATGATTGAAGAATGTACAGGGTAAAAATAGAAATGAATGTGCACTAAGTCTTTTCTAGTTTTAACCAAGGTGACACTGTTTTTATTTATCTAAACTATAGGTCATTATTGTAATCATCAGTTTTGATTTCCATGGATTCCTGTACATTGCCATTGCTATGCTCCTGTTAATTACCATCTGCGTCCCATTTTGCAACCCTAGTGTAAAGATTAGACTGAGATCAGTGCCCCCATATAGTAACCCAGTTGTAGGTGTTGTGACAAAAAGAGAGAAGATGATATTGTATTACTGCAGTTTAACAATGTATCGTGTCAGCCGCACATTTTCCCTCCTTCTGTCAGCGTAGACTACCGTATACAGGAAAACATCTCCCACTGATCACTTGACTGGGAATGTCCGTGGTACCCATTGTCTTCATTACAGCTGGTTTGTTGTGCTCATATGGTGTTGAACCTCATTTGGTCTGTTGTGCTAAGATCAATATATCAGGGATCCCAAGTCCAATGTTCAGAGGTTTGATGGGAACACGTACAGAAGCTGCTGATGTGCATTTGCATGCTTTTGTGAACTGCAAGATGGACTAAATTATTAAGTTCATACTGCTCTATGATGCCTTGCTACAGAAGCATCACCAACTTAACTTTGTCAATATCACTGATTTATCAGTCTAAGCTAAGTAAATGCATTTTCTGTGTGGTGGAGAGTCAGTAACTGACACGTACCTGAAAGCAGGAAGTTTTTGGTGTCTGCATATTTTATGTCTGTAGTGTTTGTTGGCGATTTACTTCCATAAATGAGTCCATAAATGAGCAGTGCTGTTAACATAGCGATCAACTCCTCGTGTCATCTTAAGGTGGTCTGGTATGAGGTTCATGAAGAATAAAGACATAGTCAGGCCAACAGTTTTACGACAAATTACTGAAAGCTTTTATTGCCCTCTTTCGCAAGAAAACTGCTGGAAGCTGGAAGCCATCTCTTACTCTCTAGTTTCCAAATGCTGTTGGTACTTTTTTTGATAACAAGCAATTTTCAGCAAGTGTGATGATGATTCTTCAGTGATTTAATTGTTGAAATATAAACCCGTCTGATATTCACCAGATATTCATCTGGTATTCACTGGTTACTCTAGGTGAGACTGGGTAACCAGTAGTAACCACAACCTTCCTACACCAGCACTGTCACTGTGGGGAGGAGGAATACTTTCCAGGACCTTGCACTGACATGCATTAAAACTCATCCCTGCATTATAGATTTAACTTCTTAATTCCATTAATGCTTTTTTTCTGTGTTCAAGTTGTGCCTGCTGAAGTCAAGTTGATTTTGTTTCCACAGCTGTGGTTCATGCTGTGATGTTGGAAACCCGAGATGGCTTCAAGCTTTCAGCTTGTGAGCTCAACAGCCCCTCTGCCTCTCAGATTATTTGTCTCTGAAATGCAAAATAGCCTCTGAGGTATTTTGAAGATTGTGGAGCACTTTGAATCACTACTTTGAGATGTTTTTCAAGCTGTTTTGCTCACTTTGTGTATAATTTAAAATTCTTGGGGTTGTCGGGAGGCATACAGGATGAATATTCAATGTTAATTTACATAGACCACAACGTAACATATAAATTATATCTGTTTATCAGATACTCATTCATGGATTACAGTTTGTTTTATTTTCATTTTAAATTAACTGTTTAAAAACAAAAACAAAAAAAAAACTGTTACACATGAATGAAGTGGCTAAGTGGTACAACAGATATCTGGACTACAGATCAAGCACACGACTCCATTAACTCCAGTCTCATTTTGAGTCATTTTTGAGAACTCCCACTACGAATTTTCCATTAATTTGAATTTATTCATTTTTTAAAATCATTTTTCCTGTTATATTTCTATCAAAAAATTACATATTCATTGTCTGTGAATGTCATAGAAATTTGTTGTAAAATCCAACACCCAAAGTTTTAACAAGATTTGATCACATCCATGAAGAATTTCCACCCACAGGGGTCTGAGCACACAAACATCTGTGATCTGAAATTAAACACTAATTTACTACCTGTATGTACAAAATTATATTAAATACTAACAATGAGAGAAATAGAGATTGATAATTTTTTGTAAACTCATGTTAATTCAGCAGTGCTGGGTCAAGACATTCTCTGGATGCTATACCAGAGAAGGTCTGACAAGATACTGTGTGACACCCGTACATAAACTCCCATCTGTGTGGCATCGAGCACATCAATGGCTCAAGTATCTTGTGCCTCCTGCAAGATTTTGAGAGCAGCTTTTCTTCATAACACTCCTGGCTAACGGCCATCACAAATCTCATATCATAGTTCAATGAGGAACACTTTTTGTCCTTCAAGTCTAACTAGAATTAGCCCTTGAGGTGCCAGCTATCCATCAATCATGATAGTTATTTCGGTGTATCTAAAAATCTGATGGATGGGCCTGATGCTATGAAACCAATTAAATTAACCGCATAATGGACTTGATTCCTGTCACCCTGTACTCTTAATACAGCTGATACATTCGGTGTAGCCTTGGCAAAGCCAACGTGTTCCTTCCTGTCGACCTGTTGTAACAGCAGACGGTGATTCGGAAATCCTGGAACTAACTTGTCTTTCAGATCTGGCTTCTTCAGCTCGGCTACAACACAGACCACTAGAAGAGACCCGTCTGCTTGCAGCTAGAAGCACTGAACTGAAAACATTCTTTGAAGAAACAAAAAAAAAGTTACAACATAATATTTCCTTTTTTGGAAGTGTTATTGAATTGAGCAGAGTTGCTGTACCAGCTAAAAAGAGTCCCATCCCACTCTTTCCACCACTTCTTTTTTTTAAACAAAATGATTTAGTAAAAGTTGAGACAACTCTTTGAAAATAAGTCAATTGTAAGGGGTGAGGTTTTGGACCCAAAGAGCAGCACCAACTGGACCAGATAGATTGATAATGACTTTTATTGTCAGCAGAAGCAGGTAAGCACAGCGAAGACCAGGAAGTGGTAAGGCTGATTCAGAGTCAAACACAGAAGGGCTGAGGCCTTTACCAGGGCAGAGACGAGACACGGAGGTCGGGAGCAAGCAGGGTCGAAACCGGGAGATCAGACAAAGGGTGAACGCTGTAAGGTCTTGCATGAGAACAAGGAGATCTGGCTGTGAGTGTGGAGGAGAGAGCTTTTATCCTGGCTTGATTGCTGAAGAGCTGCAGCTGAGTGAGCAGGTGAATGGAGTGACTGACGAGGTGGGTGTGGTTGGCAGGTGGGCAACACATCCCAAATTTCATATTTAGTAGACTCTCACCAATTCACCTCCCATGCTTAAGGTGTTATCAGCTTTAAAAGGGCATGCCATGACGACTCTGTGACAATTTATAGTTTTGGGGCGACAGATGTATAATAACAATTTATTTGACCATATTCAATCCAAATCATGGTTTAAAACAGAAATGTTATGGATATGAAAATAAACTAGAGCAAATCCCCCAACTGTCAGGATTTGACATTTCCCCCAGTTTCAGTTCTGTCTTGACCCTCCTGTTTCCCATCTGCCCTGATTGTCTGCACCTGTGTCTCGTTATCCTCTGTGTATATCTAGTCTTGTCCTTCCCCTGCTCCTCGCTGGTCCGTACTGCTTGCGCCCTCCATGTTCTCCTTGTCTGTTCTACACAGTTTTCTTGTTTATGGTCCTGTTTGTTTTTTTGATCCTCCTCAGCAGCGTTTTTGGGTATTGAATAAATCCTGCTTTTTGGAACTCCTGCTCTCCTGCGTTTGGGTCCTCAACAAACCACTCCGTGACAACAACAGAATAATACATTGATTTCATGAGTAACGATATTTCAAAAGAAATGGAAGGATTAGGTGCAGTATTTTGGAAGACATTCTGCATCACTTTCTCTTGAATTTTAGTGGCTCACTCTTCTTTGAAAGTTTTCACAATTGTAAAAGAGCTAGAAATTAATTTGTTTATAGCAAAGCCCCTCCATAACCTCCATGACTTGTTTGCTTTTTGTCTTTTCTTAAGGAAAAGGCACCTTTGCCTCCGATTTTTACAATAGTTACTCGTGAATATCAGTAGTTTTAGAGTTTTTGTCACAGTCTATACCAGGCTTAAGCCAGAATCAATCTTTGTATCTCCGCTCTGCTTGAGCTTGTGTTGCTGAACACTAAAACACCAAATTAGATTGAATAAATGGCCTCTCTGGTACCGGTGCAGAGATTCAGGTCATTATGATTAGTTTTGTTGTGTGTCTGGAACCACTTGTAATATCTGAATTTCCTTCCTACTAAATAAAACCTCTCATGGAATTGTACTTTCATATTCAGGAGTGTGGAACAATGTTTGTACCTAAAGAAGCTGTCCAATATACTCTATTTTCAAGGTTAATTCTGTGGCTGAAGGGAGGAGACATAGCCATCCATCTATTTACCCACTTTTATTACTATAGTTGTCACAATCACATTTTAATTAAGACCGCTCATAAAATCACTGGCAGCTGTCATGAAAACTCTAGTCCTAAAACCTTATTATAATTAATCCATAATATTTAAAGTTTAAATAAGTCAGAGACTGTTAAAGGGATACCATAACATTAGGGGAATTATTGATCAAGAAGCTCCAAATAAAATTGAAAGATCAACTTTGTGAATCATATAGTGTGATGACTTTTATAATCACATACTCGGTTCGGTCCACTTGATGTGGGCTGTTTTTTCCATTATGTTCTATGGCTCAGTGACTAAACTCAGCGTTATGGTGTAAATGTGGCATTTGCTAGCTGATGACGACTGAAATGGAACGCCTGTGTAGCAGTGAACGGGACACATGCTGCCAATGATGTACTGTAAAATGTGGAAGTGCAGGGTTCAAACTCTCCCTGTCACAACCCAGGAAGAATTCTCATCTAGAGTATTTCCTTTGTCCAGGTTGATAGTAGGGCTGGGGATCGATTCAAATGTCAAGAATCAATTTGATTCCGATTCTTAAGATTCAGAATCGATTATCAAGACTTGATACGATCCGATATTGATTTGGGTTAGTGTTATTAATAATGTTTTTTGAGCTGTTGCTTGAATTATATGACTGTAGTTATGTTACATATTAATACTAGTATTATATTGAGATTCAACAGCAAGTATTGACAGCTAATGATGGCTATAAGGACCAATCACCTCCCAGAATGTGGATATTATTGCTTTTAGAAACATTGTGTGTGGCAGAATTATCAAACAGATCCAGGGCAGCAAACAGAGGCCGTGAAATCGGTTTTATTTTTCCCCACATTCCATTTAAATTTTTAAATTTTCTGTGTTTTTCAGTTTTTAATTTTTGAGAATTTGGTTTTTAGCATTTTTTGCAAATTTAACCCCAAGAAAGTATATAAAGCAATGAAATATAGACAATTTATGCAATATAACTGAAAACTTTAATATTTTCATACTTTTAAACATATTTAAAGGCAAAAACATGGCACTTGCTATTCTCTTGCCCAACAAAACATAACTTTTTTGGGCATAAACAAAAAAATTCCAAAAGTTATTTGTATGAAATAAATAACTAAGAAATAAATAACTCAAATATGCCTTTCAATATCCATTTAAAGTGCAAAAAAAGAAAGTAATTGCAACAGCTCATGCAATAAACATATCATTTTAGCTTGTCTAATTTATTGTCACCAGATGCACAGCTTGCCATGAAGCACCAGGCATTTTTCAGGTATGTCATGACAAACCGTATGTCCGATAACAGAAGAAACCAAACAAGCTATAATAAATATATTTTCATTTTAAAATTTAAGCTGAAATATCCAGAGCACTGAACACTGGTTGGGCGTGTGTATGAGTGTGTCCGTGTCCGTGTGTAACGTGGCAGGCGATTCAATGATCTGCAAGTTTTCCCAGCACATGGTTGACTGGACACGGAAGGATACGTGCGCTTACAGAGTAAAAAGCATAAATGTTACAACACAAAGAGACTGACGATCATGTACTTTAACGGCAACGTCTGTAATAGGTGGAATCGTAATTTTGTATTACAGTACGATGCACTCTTCTCGCGTGGTACGTTTCTTAACGCAGCTGGTTGTCTGTAATCGGACGCGAACAGCAAGTATTTTCCAGCCTCAACAGTCCTGGGGAAGCTGTACCTGGGAGTAAACCGGTTGTTCTGTAGCTTCTGAGCTGGTTTCTCAGGCGGCCGCTTCAACATGTTTGTTTTGTTCATGAGGGTAGCGGGTGTGTCCCCGGCTTTCAGTGACCCTTGTTGGAGCATTTTCTCATTAAGTCGAAGAAAAAAAACAAAAAAGCTTTAACGCACATTTTTAAGCCTTTCAGGAGTTTTAAAAACCCGCGCTTTGTTACAGTAATGCTACCGCTGCTCTTCGACGCCATGTTCAGTGTTTGATAGTTTCACACCACGCGTATGTGTGAATTAAATGACGTGACTGCTGGGATTAAAGTTCACCGGGTGAAAATGTAATGATGAAAAAAAAATTGATCTTTGGACATATGAATCGATTTTTAGGAATTAATCGATTTTTTTCGAGAACCGATTTTGAATCAGAAAAGCGATTTTTTTTTTTTCAACACAGGCCTGATTGATAGAATATAATGAAAAAAGCGACCCATGCCAAGTGGACCTCGTGGGTAGTTCTCCATCGCATCAGTGATTACTTAACAGTTCTCATAATGCATTATTGTTTATTATGCTGCTATTTACGAGTTTAGCTGATCATGTATGAGACCTTTGCATCTTATTTTACGAGATAAATGTACAAGTACCAACTTTTAAATAGGAACATTTTGGAGTTATTAGGACGTTTATTTTACCACTTAAACTGGGTGCAGCAGTCCATGTAATATGCTCATCTCGCTAGTGGGGGCTTTGGATGCACAAACTCTCCTGTGGTCTGTAATTTTCAAAATATTGGTGTAGCCCTCTAAGTGACTGTTCCTTCATGTTTAAAAAATAATGTATGTGAAATTTCTGGGGCGACAGTTGCTACAATTGTACTGAATGTTGAAGAAGCATCTAAAAGTTGATGTCTCTGAGGCTGCAGACAAGGCACTAAAATATACTGAAATCTTTTTCTATTCTATTCATTACAAAACTGCCTTCTTTTTCTTCTTTCTCCATCCCTTTCTTTTTTAATTTTCTATCCGCCTCTCTCAGTTGGGGAAAGGAGTGATTTTGTCTTGGCTCTGAGGGAAGGGAGAGCAGACTCCACTTACCCTGTGAGTACTCAATCAGTGGGAAACACGTTTGTCGTTGGCCTTTGTGATTTATTACGTGCTATTAATGACTGCGACCAGAGCTGTTTTTGCACAGAGAGGAGCTGTGGTAGCAGGCACTGGTCTCCATTTCTCTAGAAATGTGGGTCTGAGAAGATTTATACTCTGTCTCCAAAATCTTGACTGATTGCTGGTTATTGAGGTCAGTATTCCCCCTGTATTGAGGTCTGATCAGGACTTGTAAAACACAGGTTTAAAATGAAACCATTAATTACTCATACTATGGGAGTGGGGGGGGGGGTTGAATAATGAACCACAGAGATGACAAAATATACTCTCTTACACTTCCTCTGGATTTTTTTAGAGATTAAATTCTTTAAATAATGAACATCAGCAATGAAAAACAATATAAGTAATAACTCAGTTTCCCACATAGCAGCCGACAGATCATGTTATCAAGACAGAGGCTTGTCATGGATCATTCATTCATTCATTTTCTGTACAAGTCCATCACTGCAATCAATCTGTAAATAAAGAGACTTCTGCACCTGTAGACAGGTAATTTGGCTCACTCTTTTCTTTCCTATTCCTTTTTACAGTTGTATGCATATTGTAAATGGTTAGCGCCCTAGTTGGTAAAACCTTTTGAAATCAAGTTTTATATGCATTTTAATCTTGCAGCAGATGCACTTTTTATTGTGTCCCTCGCCAGCCCTCTCCGACCGTCTGCTCTAATATTTTGACCCATTCCTCATGAACAAACTGCTCCAGTGGTCTCAGGTTTGAAGGGTTGCTTTTCCAGACAGAACACTTCAGCGCTTGTCTAAAAAAGAGTTTAGATGAGGGCCGAAGAATTCAGGATTATCCTGAAAAATAACCTCATCTTCTGCACATCATAGGCTGCTTTCTGTCCGGAAGATTTGGAGATTTTGTTGTGACTGAGACCGAAAAAAAAGAGAAGCTATAAGACTTGTTTTAAAATGAGCACAGCAGTCTATCAGCTGTGTCGCTGCAGTGTCAGCCTGATGTCTTAATTCGGTCCTGTGCAATGCAGAAAGTTGCATTTCTTTTTGTATCGCCCACACATCTGAAAATGTCTTAATTACTTCTCACAAGGCTCCTGAAGTTAATTTATGTCGTCACATGTTTAACCAATTACTCAGAGTGTAACGATGTGGAACACAGTTCACACAGTTCCAACACAGTTCGCCAGAGTTCCCAGGACAACCTACATTTTGCTTTTATCTTTAGCCTAGTTTCACCGCTCCAGTGTGGAAAGCTTATCTAAATGTTCAAGCAGGCAACACTTTATCCTGGATACTAACATTTATCTGTGTCAACATCCAGCCCTTGTTTAATAATTTCCTCACTGCTATCGCAATATCACAAGCTAGGCAGAAAAGCAGAGGGAAGCACATTGTCTATGCTTCAGTGTTAAAGAATAAGGGACTACCCCCCGACAGACACTTTCCCCTCCAGGCAACATTAACTTGGCCAAATTCCATTTTGTATTTCCAACAACCAACCATCTGTTTTGTTTTTCTGTTTTTCTGTTTTTTGTTTTTCTGTTTTTCCCCTGACCATAGAGATCACAAGGAAGTTTTTTTAAATTTCTTGACAGTGACCAAGACACATCTTCCCATAGGAAGCAAAGGACCCATGCATCATCAAAACGGAGAAAACAATGTTTGTACAGTACCATCACTTAGGTACATTATGGGGATACCTCCTGTTCCTCTCCACATCTTAAATCCCTTAGTATAATAACTGTATAATCCACTGTCTACAAAGGGACCCAGAGTACTAGAAAATGCAAAGGTCCTTCTGTGCTGTTTTAAAAGTGGAAGACGACTTTAAATAATCAGTCACTGAGTTAAAGCT